>NW_028263386.1:28990673-29115673 GCF_051168715.1 Poecilia mexicana
TTGGTGACCCCTGCCCTACAGTTTTCTGCTCTGTTACAACTTAGAGATAAAGATTTTGCCCATCCAGTCTGTGATCAGTAACTTTGTGTTGACTTACATGACGTACAGCAAGTGTGTTCTCTTCCTCACCAACTATCTGCCAGCAGTGCGCTACTGATCAATTACTAACAACTTTCTGATCTTGGCCAGGAGTTTGTTCACCCAACCAAAGAAACTTTTTTTGCATGCAGTTTGAGAGTTGAACAGATGCACACATTTTGGTTTGGCACATGTAAAAAACTGAACATGTGCCTTTTGGTTTGGCAAACCTCAAGACCTGATCCCTGAAAAAAACTGGCAGCAGACAAATAAGGGACTGAATCATCACACCAGGGACGAATGTCATTTAACTGAGTTTTAGACTGGTACATTTGTTTTTAGGAAACTTTAAAAGGAATCAGGCCTGTTGTTCAAAGGGTTGTGTTTTTTCTCCTACCTTCATTTTGCTGAATCTGCTGAAATATATGGACACTTGATAAGAGTTGTATTTTTCTTTTGTCTTTTAGTGAGCTGAGTATAGAAAACTGGATAATGCCTATGGTGTATGCTGGTCATCTGAGCTACATGGTGTGGCTGCATCCTTACTGGTCTCAACAGATCAGTGAAGGAGAGCACACATTCAATGTTGGCAGAGACTCATCTACTACAACCATCAGGTAAGATAAACATAGATAATAAATGGTTATTTTTGTTGAAAGGAATGTGTATTTATTACTAGGTCAGACTTGTTCAGGGGTCTGCAAGCTGAGGCTTTCAGACCCACAAGTGGCCCTTTGGTTCTTCCATTGTGGCTCCTTTACAACAAAACAAAATATAGAATTTGTCTTGAATTATAAAGGTAATTACACTTGCAATATCTGCATAGAATATCTACAATAGAAGGACAGCAATGTTTTGAGGCTTGTAAAATTAATTTTTTTAGCTTCAAGTTGTGTACTTTACCTTTTTTAAGTGGGCTGTGTATCTTTCATCATACATCTTTCTGTTATATAAAGGCATCACTCACCTGGTCTTTTTTCACAACTAATAATTAATAGTTTTTTTTCCCTTTGTAAACTTTAAATGATCCATTTTGTCATGAAATTTGAAAATAGAACTTTTAGTTTTATTTACTTTGCTTTCAAAACAAACGTTTTAATTTAGTGTTTTTTTAAAAACTAAAATTTGTCTTTTTTTGTGGCTCAAGACAAATTTTATTTTGTGGGAGCGGGGCAAACGTGGCTCTTTGAATTTAAAAGATTGCTGACCTCTTGTCAGATTCCCCATCCCAAAGTGTCCCAGGATCAAAGGGATGTTGAGTTGCAGACAAATGACTGGAAAGCATGTTGGCAAGGACCATTTGAGCCTTACATGCTTTACATTTGATTTGATTCAGTTTATTATCAAAACTGACAACTTGTCATCTCAAGGCACTTTATGAAAAAGGCAGTTCAAACCATTAACACATCTATTCCAGTTAATTCTAGTTATCAACCAATAAAGTCATGTTCAGTTTATTATTATCACTGGTCAAATTTTTAATATAAGGAAACCCAGCAGAACGCATCGAGTCATTGACTTGCAGAATTCACTCCTTCCGGATGGACATGTAGCAACAGAAGACAACCGCTTGCTTTGTGTCATTGACTTTACAGGAATCCTTCATGCCGAACATGCATGCAGGAAAAAACTTCCAACATCTCCAGCAACCTCTGCCACACCTCACTGGGTATTTAAGAATACAGAGCATACACACAAAAGAAACAGAAGCACTGATCCAGGAGTACTTTCAGTGTTAGAGAAAAGTAAAAACATCCGGATGTAGCTTCTTTAGCAGCTTCCTTTCAGAGAGAAACACAGCTTAACAAATAAGCTCAGAGCTGGTCTTAAACGTTATATAATGAAAGACAGCATGTACTGTTAGTTGCGACAAAATCTCTGCCAATAATTATGTCTGGGAGAGAGACGCGGTTAGACATCGAAAGACGGAGCCAAGAGAATAATCTATATCAAGTTGTTGGGAACAGCAGTTGAGCCGATGACCCCTCCAGGAAGTTGTCACAGCTAAACAGAACCCCAGACCCCAGATCCTCTATTCTCAGTTTCTCTAGTAAAAAAACAGAAACAACAGAAGATTAAATGTTACATTATCTCTGTCTTCTTATTATTTTCCAGGTTGACCAGTACAGAGAACTACTTCCTCAGTGATGGTCTGTATGTTTGTGACGAGCTGCTGGAGAACTCAAAAAGTCTCAGACTGAACATAGTCAAAGTAAATCCTGTCAAAACATCAACTGGGCCACTTCCAGGTACCTTCAAAAAGTGATTACATCTTTTAAGTTTGAACTAGCTTTGTTGGAGCTAAATTTATTTTCATAGGAAAGATTAGGTGGTTGTGAGCTCTATTTTCCCAAAATATTTTAATTGGCATCAACACCTTAACTGTAACCCAACAAACACTTGAATTCAAGTCAGTCAATCCTTAAGGACAGCAGTGTTGTCATGTTTCCATTACATTGCATCTGAACTGTTTTTGGGGTAACAGGTAAGGGGTTAAAAAGCATAAACTTTGATCAGCTAATTTATGTAGGAGCCATTTATACTCTTTGTTTGCATGTTTCATTGGTATTTTGACATTTTTCTTAGATTCATTCAGATTGTGCTGATGGTATGGAGAACTTTCAATCTCCAGCTTCCTGCACAGATTTTCTATCACATGGAAGATGTGACAATCTTTAGTTGATAAACACTACTTATAATCACTAACTAGTATTGACATTCATGAGGTGTTGGCTTTGCATAAATTAAAGATACAGTGGAGGTTCACAATCTGTCAATCTGATTCTGCAACAATTGTTCAGCTAGTCCAATGGGCACAGTGTGATACATTCACTACTTTTACTTCAAACATTTTTTTCAGTAAGTTAACTGTCTTGTACAATCAGGAACTTTACATAAAAGTCTTTGTTTTCTAGATTGTTAATAGTTTACAAGTAAATGTTACCTATATGGACTGTGATATGAAATGGCATGTCAACAGTGGATAGAAGGAGCAGGTCTAAAGAGTGCATAGTGCCCTGCTGAGAAGCCAGAGTGATGTTTTTTGCTTTATGTAAAAAAAAACATGATAAACCATTTTTAAATGTTTTATGCTTTTAATGTGATATCAATCCCATACAATTCAACTGCAAAGTAAACAAATATGTTCATGAGAAATATATAAAATAATACCCTCATGGTGTTTCATGGGGTGAATTAGGCTGCATTCACATTGCAGGCTGAAGTGACCCAATTCCGATTTTTTTTTTTGACGTAATGTGACCTATATCTGATCTTCTCATGACAGTCTGAACAGAACAGTTAGGATTCTTTTCGAATGTGTCCTGAATGTGAAGTTACTTGCATATCCAATACGTATCCGATTCAAATGATTCAAACCTAACGTTCAGGTCGCATTCATCTGAACTGAACGTCACTGATACTCAACGACAACCATGATGGACTATAATGAGGATTAAGTTGTTAATATGCTGCTACGGCTGGACAACAACTTCAAATATGTAAGCTAAGCTCCACCGTTAGCCTCCATGTTTACTTCTGCAAACACTGAGCACTTCTTCTTTTCACTGCGGTTGGCAGAACACTGAGAACGCTGACGCTATTGCGCCCTCTACTGCGCATGTGGGACACTTTCAGGTCGTTTGCCCGTTCAGACTGCAGAACACATACAGGTCGAATATGTGTGGCAGTGTGAACAGCCCAGCCAAAAAATCGGATTTGACAAAAAAATCGGATTTGGGTCACGTCAGGCTGCAGCCTAAGATAACTTGCCATTCCTCAACTTGGGAACTTTTACCCAGATTACCCGTCACAAATCTGTATGAATATGACATTGTTTGTCTACAGTTTTTTTTTTTCTGGTGTCGTAAAGGATTTAAAAACAGATGTGTTTCGGAATTTGACTTGCTCTTTACAAAATAATGAAATGAATTAGGGTAGGTTATCTTCTGGTGAAAACATTGTTTATTGGTTGGATTTATGCTTGTACTTGCTAGGTTGTGCTTAATGAACTGAAGACCTTTTTCATGGTAAGGTTTTGGGTTAGGACTTTGGTATTTTGAATTGTTTTTAAAGTCATTCAGCTGAAGCAAAACCTTAGTTCTATGTCAAAAAGTAATCCCAGACCCCACATTTTCCTACTTAATGTTTTTATTTGCGTGTGTGTTCTGTGGTATATTTCAAGCTGTTCTTTCAGTGTTGAATGACACCTTTTTACAGTGACTCCCATCCGATACTTTGGAAACTCAAAGCTAACTATGCTTTGAATGGAAGACTGAAGGCTAACACTGTTAAAGGGTGCCCACATATGCATTTGTCTGCATGTTTTAAAAGCCACATTTGTTACAAACACATTTCAAAAAATATTTTTTATGTTTTGTCCTTCAAATGTGGAACATTTTTTCATTGTCGTCAATTTTTTTTTAGTTTTGTTACTTTCTATAACTAATAACTTTCTGTCAAAACAAATAAATGTTAGAAAATAGATGTTATATTTTGTTATTTAATATGCAAATGTTCAAATAATTTAAGTTCTTATAATTTTCTTTGATGTTTTCTTGTTCATCTGACTCTGGGTTTCAGGGCATGACCCAGAGAGGGATTCTGTGACACATTTATCCAAAAAAGCTCGAACAGATCTGAGAGGGGATGGGGAACCTTCATCTGTAACAACTCCTACACTGCTGCCAACAGAGGACAGCAACTTACAGAGAAAGCTGAGCAGCAATTGCACAGACTTTGGAGATGAAGATAAAAATGAAGGATCAACTAGTTATGTTGTTAGGAGATTGGCTACATTTCTCAGTGAAACGGATCCATACATCCTAGACATTGATTTGGATTTCTTCTCCTGTAAAAACCCTTTTAAAGAAATATACACGCAGGTATCTCATCTGTGCTTGAATGTTGTTCTTCCAACAAGTTGATCTGTGTTTCCAAATGTGTTTGACCCAGAAAATAATACTTTTGTAAAAAAATAAGGGTTGGTTTCTGCAACACTTGCAGATAAGCAAAAAAAAAAAGGTTAATACCCCAGGCAGACTGACATTTAGTTTGTTTCCCATTCAACCAAGAAGTTAGATTCTGGTTGGAAATGACAGGCCTCTTCCAAAAAACAATAAGACAATGTACAAGGGTTTTCATTGTGGAAAATAACAATTTCAACTGTCATTGACATCTGGAGAAAAATTGCAACGTCTTTAAATGTTGTTCATACCTTTATCAGTTATCAGAGGAACCTGTATTTATCTCATCAGTCATGATGTGATAAATACATGGGGTCAAAGAAAATTCTTTATAAAATGGAGGGTGGGGGAAGGGGGGGTTGCCACTAGGTGGTTCACCCAGGGCCACATCTGAGTGTGTCTATGCTATTCTTATACATGTAATCTATAATAATGATCTTACTGTAGTCTGGAATCAAAGGTATCATTTTAGACTAACCTGATAACTGTAATTCTTTTCCAGGAAGAGTATTCCATCCTCAAGAAGCTCTACTACTTCAGAGAACCAAGGATGGGTGCTGATCAGGTTAGAATAGTCTAACTCATGTCAGTTACAGAAAATGTGTGAAACTTAGTAACAGGAAAATGTATCTGTTTATATTAAACTATAGGATAAGAAGTAATACATGAAATATTGCTCTGGAAAAATTAAGAGGCCACTTAAAATGATCATTTTCTCTGATTTTACTCTTTTTAGGTATATGTTTGAGTAAAATGAGTCAAAATAACAAAAAAGATGCAGTGCTTTCAGACCTCAAAAAAAAAAAAAAAAAAAA
Source organism: Poecilia mexicana (assembly GCF_051168715.1). Lineage (NCBI taxonomy): Eukaryota > Metazoa > Chordata > Actinopteri > Cyprinodontiformes > Poeciliidae > Poecilia > Poecilia mexicana. Next base: position 28,996,531 of record NW_028263386.1, read on the forward strand.
AAAAAAATATATATATATATATATATATATATATATATATATATATATATGAAATTTAACCTTGAAAAACTGTTCTGGTAGGCTTTTCCTAAGGTCTTTGTAGCCACACCTTCCAGAATAAGCCATGATCCACAGAGCTTCCAAAGCATCAGACGGACCTCATGATTCAAAGATATCAGTCAGATGAAGACTACAAAAGAATTCCCAAGCAATTAAATATACCATGGAACACAGTGAAGACTGTCATCATCACGTGGAGAAAATATGGCACAACAGTGACGTTACAAACAACAGGATGTCCATTCAAGGTTGGTGATAAGACGAGAGGAAAAGCGGTCAGGGAGGCTGCCAAGAGGCCGACATCAACACTGAAGGAGCTGCTGGAATTTATGTCAAGTACAAGCTGTGTACTTCATGTAACAACAACCTCCTATGTTCTTCATACGTTTGGAAATCATAACACATTTTCACACGTGTGAAAATCAAGGTTGAACTTTTTGGACATAATTCCAGAAGATATATTTGGTGCAAAAACAACACTGCTCATCACCAAAAGAACATCATACCTGCAGTGAAGCATGGTGGTGGCAGAATCATGCTCGGGGGGGCTGTTTTTCATCAGTTGGACCTGAGGCCTCAATCCAAGTGGAGGGCATTATATACAGTTCCAAGTACCAGTTAGTGTTGGCACAAAACTTTGGCCTTCTATCAGTCAGCTAAAGATGAAGAGGAACTTCATCTTTCAGTAGGACGATGACCCAAAACACACATCTAACAACAAAAGGATGTCCATACCAGAATGAGGTAGAAGCTTTGGAATGGCCAAGTCAGAATCCAGACCTGAATCCCATCAAACATCTGCTCACCTGAAGAGGGCTGTGCACAGGATATGCCCTCACAATCTGTCAGATTTGGAGCGATTTTGCAAAATAGAGTGGGCAAATATTGCTACATCAAGATGTGCCACGTTGACAGGCTCCAACCCAAAAAGACTGAGTGTTGTAATAAAAGCCAAAGGTGGTGCAACAAAGTATTAGTTTAAGGTTGTGCATATTTATGCAACCAGGTTATTTTAAATTTTCTATTTTGTATTTCACCCCTTTAAAGGTTTCAGTTGGTTTTTCAATTGCATTATGCAGATTATAGGTCACATTAAAGGTGGAAAAAGTTGTGAAATTATTTAAATTGCTGTCATTTTTTTACATCATGAAAACCTGGCATTTGAACATTTGTATAGACTTTTTATAACTTTTATAACCATTGTATCAATCTCTCTCTCTCTCCATAAGGACCATTTCATAAATATGATGTTGCATGGACTGACTGCTCCTTATGGGGCCCAGAGAGAAGTGCTAGTTTTGGGTTGGGGGTTAGATTTAGGACTAAGGTTTTAATTAAGTTTAGGTTAGGGTTAGGCATGTACAGGCAATAGTAAGGATCACGGTTAAGCTTCAGTGAATGGAAGTCAATGCAAAGTCCCGGTGAAGATAGAAAGACACACTGTGTGTGTGTGTGTGTGTGTGTGTGTGTGTGTGTGCGTGTGTGTGTCTGAAGGCAGAGCTGGAGGAGTGTGTAGATCACCGTATTCATCAGTTAGAGGACCTGGAGGCGGCATTCGCTGATCTGCTGGAAGATGATGGAGAACAGACGGTTACACGATGGGCATCTAAACCAGGGTACAGTTCCTCTGCTTTTATGTCATTAGAAAATGTCTGCAGCTCAGCTGCATATAAGTGAATGAGTGTACAAAACTTTGTACAATTTATTATGCATGTCATATGTTAACTTTTTTGTTCACACATTTGTCATCCTCACCCTGATAGGTAGGTAAAACAAGTTAGTTTGTACAGTACCAATCACACACTGGATAACTTCATCATATTTGTATCTGTGTGTTGGACTAAGAGACCAAAATCTGTGGCTGCATGTCGCATGCTGGCAGCTGCTGCTGCATTATTAATGTCACCTTTACGCTTCAGTTCACAACTGTAAAAATCATCTCTTCTGTCTTGAAATAGTCAGTGTGTCACTTTACTTATTTCTTTTTAGCATGTCTTCATTAAACCAACTGGTTTCCAGTTTGAAGGCAAGAAATCCTTCACCTGACTATGAAATGGTAAGCATCAACATAGGGTAAGAATTCTTCTATTTTCCTAAAGCTGCTGTTTACCACCTTGCCATCCAGGCGGCCATTCATATACAAATTGATTTACATGAGTCCAAACATGAAGAAATGCTGCCATGTACTTAAAGTCTGTATAGTGGTTCAATGGTTTGTATATTGTGCCTGTATTCAAATGAAGTGTGTACAGTGAGCTGCTGTGAGAGAATGGGGCATATTACCTTTCAGGTCATGTCATTCTGTTTTTATGATTCTGTCATACTTATATCCTGAATATCTGTGATGCTCTGTACACAGCATGTGTTGAACCCAAAGTAGTCAAATAACTATTAGCTGAATTATTTCACAAAATGGGTCAAACGAGCCTAAAGTACTGTAAACCAGAGGCCCCAATGCTGGCAAGACTGTGGTTTAAAATATCAGATTTTAATGAAAATGAAAAGTGCTGCACAATGTTGCTTATTGTCGAGGGCTTTAGGGAAGTCATTTATTACATTTATGAAGCCAGATTAAAACCAAGTAAAGATATCTTTATGAAGAAATCTTTAGATGTTGATGAAAGTTTTTACACCTTTGACTTAATGGAGGGTGTGCTGGATGGTTGTCAAGTGAAGGGCCATTGGAGGGCCCCCAAGAGCAGTTTATTTTTTCTTTTTGGCCATATAAAACAATTTCATGATCAAATATATATTACTGCTTGAACTGCCTTGTTGCTGAAAAAGTGCTATATAAATAAAACAATTTCTTCTTAAAAAAATTACGACTTTATCATGAAATTGTGTGTTTTTGTTAATATAAACAATAATAATAATAAAAAATCTGCTCCACTTAGAGGGGCCCCCTGGTGGCCCCAGGGTCCTAAGCAGCCACTTACTTTGCTTATCCCCTGGGGTGGTCCTGACCATTGAATGCAGGTTCATTTTCCTGCTTTGGGTCAGACTCTGACTCCTCTTCGACCTGGAGGGGGATGGAGCCTGAAATGTCTCATTCAAATTAAGAAAAAAACACAGCAAAACAAGTTGCTCAAAAATGAGCCTCAAAACAGGAGTAATCCAGGATCTATGGAGCCTCAATAATGAGGCATTGAATTCTAATTTATATAGATTATCAGTGAATGATTTGCATGTGAAGAGAAAGGATTTAAAAGCTTTAAGGTGTCACTGGCACAATGAAACCCATTACATGATTTAAAAAGATGAACTACTGTCTAAAAACTGACAGACATGGACAATCAGGATAACAGTCTGAATCTGTTAAAACATTTTGCTTTCTGCTGTTTTCCTCCTAACCTTTAAATCTGGTTTAATCGCGTTTTTTTGCCTACTTTGACCAATCACTGCATGACTCAGGTTCACCAAGCAGGCCTGACCTGTGACTCAGATGAGCTGCCGCACCACATCAGTACCGAGGAGGAGATCAGTGGACTGATTTCTGCTGTGCAGCTTGTCCTGAAAGCTCTGCCCACACCGACTCTGGTGACTATGTCAAGGTAAAGATTAACACTCGGTCCACAAGATCTGATTGGAGAGAAAATGAAAGAGTGAATGTAAATCTCTGTCTTTTGTTGACAGGTCTAGTCTAGATGAATACTGCCCAGCTGAGCAGGTGGATTCAGTTCAAAGTAGAGTTCTGGATGTACTAGAGGCATTGTATGGTGACCTCGATGTGCATAAAGACTACAAAAGCAGTAATAAAGATGCTAAGGACTGCCAGCCAAGCACTTCTTAAACTGGCACACAAACAATTTATCTTGAACTCAAACTCAAACAAATTTGGCTCAAAGTGAAAAAAAAAGTTACTGTGAATTGTCTGTTTCAAACTTTTTGTACTTTTCCCAGTTTTGGTCATTTTCTCCCCAAGACTGGGGAATAAAAATTGCTGTCCTTTAAGTGACGTTTTGTACCCTCTTCAGATTTAAAGAAATGTGACTGTATGAGCCCAATAAATAAAATTGATTTGACCAGGAATCATAGTTTTTCATGTTGGAGGCATCTTACCTTAGATGGGGAAAAAAGAGACAGTTGCCCAGTGGTCCAGAGTCCTGATTTCAGATTAAGGTAAATTCTGCATTTCATGTGGAAATCAAGGATTCCAGGGTCTGCAGGAAGAGTGGAGAAGCACAGAATCCATGCCGCTTGAAGGCAGTTGTGAAGCTTCCACAGTCAGTGATGTCTTAGGATGCCATGTCATCTGCTGGCTTTGGTTCACTGTGTTTTCTGAAGTTCACAGTCAATATAGCCATCTACCATGACATTCTAGAGCACTTCATGCTCCCTCTGCTGACATGGAGATGCTGATTTTATTTTCCAAAAGGACTTGGCACCTGCTCACACAGCCAAACGTACTGAAAGCTGATTCAGTGACCACGATATTCCTGTTCTTGACTGGCCAGCAAGCTCCTCTGGGGTCTCATGCATAAAGCGTGCGTGCGCACAAAAAATGTGCGGTGCCATATGTTACGCACAAGTCGGCACGTATGAAAATTTACTTTGCGTCAAAGTAAAATATATGAACACTTTTTCGCTGGCGTGAAAATGTGCGGCCGCCACGCAAACTTTTTCTTTGGACAATATCAAACTACAAAGCGTCAAAACTCACTTAAATACACTGAAGTCTGACTACATTCAATGTTATTTAGACCAGGAAGCACCAAATCCGATGTTTTTCATGATTTTAATATCTTATTGTTTGAACGTAAACGAACAATAAGCTAACACGCACACAAAGTAAATAAAAATAAAAGTATGTGAAAACCTCGCTCGAATCTAAATAGTACTTTTCCTCAGTTTTTGTCTCATAAAAATGTAACGCATTGGTCAGTGAGCCGAAGTACATGGAATTCTTCTTTCATTCTCACTGAAAGAAGAAAACATGGTTGGATCAACAGATTAACTCAAACCTCCTGATTAAAAATAATCAACAGGTTTGATTATTTTTAAGGCGATCAAGATGTGTATGCAATCACACGCAAATTGTAATTGTGGAGCGTTTTGGCTCCGGTGGAGAACATACCCAATGGACTCAGAGGGAGGGATTGGTCAGAGATCATATTGATCTGCTGGGAAATGTTGAAGATGGTTTATGAGCGTTTAGATTAACCCAGACTGTTCATCCTGGATGTCTGAGCAAAACTTAAAGAAGGAGCCGTGATGTACCGGTACCGGTCCAGCTGCAGTCATCCTTCAGTTGAGCCATGCCCGCTTTGTGAATGCGCCTTATGGAATAAAGCATCTCTATTCTGTAAATGTACAACTCATGCACAAGATTCTGCTATTTAGAACAAACACCCACATTCCCCACTCAAAGAACTCTCTGACACGCTGTCTGTCTTTAAATCCCGGCTGAAGGCGCTACTGTTCAAACAGGTATTTGCGCGATCTTAATTTGGATTTTTCTTTCTTTAAAATGTATTTTTATTTTTGTGAGGTGACATTATTTGCCTTCAAAGCACCTTATAAATAAAATATGTAATTATTATTATTATCAATACTTGCACTGCTCCAAACAAGGAAGATGCCATGGTTATTGCTTCAAGCGCAAACTTTCGGGTATTTATACTAATTTGCATATGTATTGATGGGTGGCGACAGGGCGGACCAGCAGCTGCGCTCTATTTCCCGTAAATTAGGATTTATAACGGAAAGGTGCGCGGCCACATGCGTGCGCACGCTTTATGCATCTGGGTTTGTTTTGTGCGCCGAACTTTTCTAAATTTTTCCGTACTCCAAGTTTTAGTGTGAAAACTGCGCAGTCTTTTAAACATGAGGCCCCTGATCTTTAACCACATGAAAAATATGTGGGCTGTTGTCAAGAGATCAAGAGAAAGATGAGACATCAGACCCAACAAGGCAGATGACCTGAAGGCAGCTATCCAAGCTATCTGAGCTTCCATTACACATATGCATAATCACATGCTGATCATTGATGCAGCAATTCATACAAGGAGGCCTGAATTCATATAAATGCACATTCAAATTCAAAAATACTTTATTGATTCCAAAGGGAAACTATATGTTGTTGTAACTCATTACTTCAGATTCTTCAAATACTGTAGTTGTTGTAGATGGTGATGACTGTTGGCAGGAAAGGTCTCCTGTAGCGGTCTGTACTACAGCAAATCTGAAGAAACCTCTGACTGAAGATTCTCTCTTTTCTCAAGACAGTCTCATGACGAGGATGGTCAGGGTTGTCCATATTTTTATTTATTTTATGAAGAATCCTCTTTTGCATCATTATTTCCAGAGGTTCCACAGTCATCCCCTTAACAGAACCAGCCTACTGTATCAGGTTTTTGAGCTTTTTTATGGCCCATACATTTCACAAGTTTGCTTAAAGTATCGGTTTTTGATTGGCCGAATATGGTATTCTGATAGAACCAGTTTGTGCTTTAAAACAGTTTAAATAAATCCACACACCACATGAATAATAGACCTCTGATCACTGTACTGCAATGTAAAGTAGGTCTCAGTGTTCACTGAGGCGTCTACGTATTCATACCTTTGTGTAAAAGAATCGTCTTTTTACCCTCCAGCCTTGTGCCCATGCATGAAATTTCCGGATGTAAACAATAACATGGAAGTGGTTCATGTATAATAATGAAGCTCTATAAAATGACAGTTTCATTATCGGAAATGACTGGAAATATCTATATCTATATATAGATATATCTATATCTATATATATATATATATTTTTTTACATGTCCAAGTACTCTTATTAGATTCTGTTTCTATTGTGTGTATCTGCTCTGTCTTCTCAAAACCCCTGTTGGTCGTGGCAGATGGGAGTGCTCACCCACTTTCTGTTGGAGGTTTCTTCCATATAGAGGGAAGTTTGTCCTCCCCATTGTTGAGACATGCATGCTTGGTATTAGGAATTTCTGCAAAGTTAAAGGCAAAATGCAATTGATTATCCACTGTTTAATTCAACTGATTGTAACAGATGAATGCTGCAAGACAACAACTGGATACATTCTGCTTGGTTTCTTTAGATATAAAACTTAATTTAACCAATGTGAATAATAATCTGAACTTTATATGTATCACTATAATATCACCATATTTATGTTTATATTGTATATATTTCTTACTCTGTTTGCACTTCCATTAGTTTTTGGAGTCGGCTTTTTTGACTTTAATCTCATTGTACATGTGTTGTATAAAATGGTAAACTGTGTGATTCCTGCTCTGTCAGCCTCTGTCATTGTGTACTTGGGTAAGTCACTTCAACCCCCATGTCTGCTGGTGGTGGTCAGCTCACCATCATCAGTTTGTGAATGGGTGAATGACTGAATGTAGTTGGAAGCACTGTGGAGTCCTCTGGACATGACAAAGCACAATGCATGTATAGGTCATTTGCCATTCATGTGTAGAGTGACAAACAATAATCAATTGTAACCATGCTGAGGCATCCAGGGGCCACTTATTCTCTCCTGTGACAGTGAAGAAAGCCTATCAACATGTCCCAAATTAGAAAATGAACATAACAACTTTGAACTTACTTTTAAAAATGTAAATGTACATTTTTCTTTACAGTGGCTGCATTTTCCCCCCACAACGTTTCACTGTTTGCATATTATTTGATTACCATAATACATGTATGTCCAATGCATTGTTGAACATTCAGACAGAATGTCAAAAAGCATTCATTGCCCAGCAGAAAACCATCATGATTTCCACTAAATTATTTTTGCCACTTTACATAACATGAGTGACCACAGCTACTGAGACTACTCATTACGACTGCATTTTAAATATTTACTCCCGAAAATTAACTTGCAATCAAATATACTCTGTAGTTGATGTAGCACGCATTTTTCAGTGCTGAAGCGTTATAAACATTTATTACAAAATCAGTAGGTTATCATGTGAAACACAATACTTTCTTATATCCAGGATTACAAACAGCTGATTCAAGTGCAAATGTTGTAAACATTTTCATAATATTCATTTTACTGTTTATTTATGAATTTCACGAAATCTAGATCATTTAATTCTGATCCGAAAAATACATTAGGACAAATAAATGTAGGTACAGAAACAATATTTATACTGAGGTTGAATTAGCAGGTAATGTTAAAATGAATCACCATCCGGCTAAGGCTTTCTGACAGTGCTGCATCAAGTTACAGAGAAATATTAGATTTGTGCCAACACCAGTGATACTGTAACCACATCTCAGCTGTTACTTTTTAAAATAAAAAATAAAGCAAATCAAGCAGAGATACTTAATTGTCAGATAGAGATGTGGCTAACTGGATCACTTTTGAATCCTTGCAGAGCTCCACCTCAGAAGTGCTTCTTCGATATTTGCCCTCGTTTTATTTTGGGCTCGATCTAATTCTCTCTTTTTAGCTTGCCTTTCATCGTGAGTCTTCTTTAGTTTACCTGTCTTGGTTTTTGGACCAGATACTACTCCAGAAATTAGACATTTCCCTGTAAGGGAAATGTCTAATGGCACACTGGTGGTGTGCATATAAAAGACACTCCCCTTGGCTCTGATTGGCTGCTTTGGTTCGGGAGCGGAATGTTTTTATAAACGTCATTAGGGGCACAGAGAAGAGGCATAGGGACTTGATTTTTTCACAAATTGTCTCTCATCTTCTACTTTCATGACATAATGAGGTTTTTAACAAATATGAAAAAAAAAGTTACATACTGCAGCTTTAAACTCAAAGTATAAAGTCCACAGAGTCAGGCCGCTGCAGTCACGTTCACACGGAATTCACCCTTTCACAATCAGCTCTTCCTAAAACTAAGATCAACTTTTCTACAGTTGTGTGAAGCTGTGAAGATTTCCACACGAAACCGGAGTGTTCCGTGTGGAAGTGTTTTGCCTTCAAAACAAAATAGTTTAGTTCTCGTTAAAGCTCTGGTTGTTTCCGCCGTTAAGCGGCTAAATTGCACAGCCAAACACCACAATGGCAGTTTGCATAGTTGGATGGCTTTTATTTTGAAATACTTACAGGAACACGTAGCAAATTTTGTTGATTGTCTTTCGTGTGTAGACTTGTTGATCTGCTATCAGGTAAATTAATCCTAAAGCGTCCAAAACTTGTAATCCAGAATTCTTCTATTAGTGCTGCTGAAGCGGTGTTGGTTAGTTGGTGGGTGTTTGATGAATTGGCTGCCAGGCTGGATTCTGTTGGAGCTGATGGATGTTTGTTGGTGCAAGTTTAACAGAAACTACTCAGGTCTGCTCCTCTGGGATTTGACATTCCGTGTGTGTTCTGGAGAGTTTGAACGCTTTGTTTGGTTGCTCCGTTCAGGTAACAGAGTCAGACTGGCAGCTAAACAAGGTAGAAGAGAATGTTCTGATATGCTGAGTTATAAATGCAGATCAATAAGTCACATATCATGTCGGCTATGTTTAACCCGTCGAAAAGATATGGCATCTTAGTTTAAAAGTCTGTTGCTGAGGATGAACCTTCTCCTGTCAAACCACCGTTTTCCCGCCGTGCTCATGTATTATTATTTTCCGGTAAAACATCCCGTATTGTGGCGCCCGCTCTCACGTTAGCGCCGCCCCAGTATCAGACAGGGGAAACAGCTTTTATTAGAATTAAATTAAACACAGACAGATCACCGCAAACTCTTCTGCGCATTAATCCGTTGTATGACTTTATCAAATGCAGCGCAGTCACACTGTCCACCGAACTGCGCAGGTCACTGTGCACCTGAAATGACAGGATATGCTTAACATATCCTATCATATTACACCGCGGTTACACAGCTTCGATCTCACATATCGACATCTATTTATCACGGTTTAATAAAAAAGAAGACTGTAATTAATCCAAAATAAATTATTTATCTATATAGATAGAATAGCCCACAAAACAACGTATTTAAACAATGACTTGTTTACAGTAGTAACGACATTGCAGTGGGCGAACTAAAGTCATTTATACATATGTTTAAGCTGCCTGTCATGTAAACTTAAAACATGAAGCAATACAGAAGTTTAATGAAAGCCAAGTATAAAATAAATTACATAAAGCTTACCGTAATCTTCAATTAAATAAAACGCATGAAACGTAGCATAGATGTGCGCATGTGCATTACTACAAGGCAGGACGGATTTATGGGTAACACATATAAACAGAACCTCGGACAATGACATTTCCCGTATTCTCAAATCAGGTATGACTGAGGAAAATGAAGAATTACTGTCGCCATCCGAGACTAAGGAATGTATGCTGAGAGATGCACTGTAAAAAAAATAAAAAAAAAAGAACAAAAAAATCTCCAATTTATGGTAAAATACCAACAGCTGTGGTTTAAATACTGTATGTATATTTACCGTATAATTACTACATTTATACAGTAAATACTGGCAACCATAGAATTTTAGATGTTTTTAAAATTCTAAAATAAAAAAAACAACATATTTTATAGTGTGCCCTGGTCACCATCCATCCATCCATTTTCTATACACCTTTGTCCCTAACGGGGTCAGGAGGGCTGCTGGTGCCTCTCCAGCGAGACATTTCAGGCGAGAGGCGGGTCACTCTGGACAGGTCACCAGTCTGTCGCAGGACAACACAGAGACAGACAACCGTGCACACACACACACCACATCAATTTAGAGAGACCAATTAACCTAACAGTGGTAAGAACCCAGAGAGAACCCACCATGCACAGAGATAACATGCAAACTCCATGCAGAAAGACCCCAGGCTGGGAATCGAACCCAGAACCTTCTTGCTGCAAAATGCAAATTACAAAATGCATATTAAAATGATTTTTGCAAGATCTAGCAAACTGAATTAAATGAACAAAATCTATGGAATGTCCAGGTTTAGCAACTTTTCAGACAAAAACAAAAATTGATATCAGCCAAAATCCGAATCAGCCGATGCATTCTTGGTTGTAATTTTGTTCTTTATGTTTGAGGATGACTACCCAGGTGTTGGATGACCTTAAGGAAGAGGATGAAGAGGAGGAGGAAGATGAAGAGGGTTGTGTTAACCCTACGGAGGTGAAAATGAGTCAGATAGTCATGCCCTGCCACTGTAACCATCGGCAGGAGCTGAGTGTGGGTCAGCTGCTGAAATGGATGGACTCCACTGCCTGCCTCTCAGGTGTGCCCTGCTGTTAGAAGAGTTTCTGGAAACGACATTTCTTGTTGTCAGTGAAGCTAATCCAGACAGGAAATGACTCTTGTTTCATGTGAGCAGCTGAGAGGCATGCTGGAAGTCTCTGTGTCACCGCCTCCATGGATGACATCCACTTTGAACACACCATCAGGTAACAGGAAGGCCATGTGTGTATCAGAATAATGTGACATAAAGTACTGATCCGTCTGCTCCATTTCCTCAGCGTGGGTCAGGTGGTGAATATTAGGGCAAAGGTCAACAGAGCCTTCAACACCAGCATGGAGGTCAGTGAAGCTGAACTGTGTAAACAGTCCTAATATATAATCCTAACGATGATGAATTAATTTGAAGCATTGATCACGTTTCAAGTGTCACATATGCAGTGCTTTAATTTAATGAAGAAAAAAAAATAAACAGAATAGAAACATTTGACTTTTCTGTTTTTGTTACATTTAAATGTTCCAGATGATCAAACTTTATTGTCACACAAAGATAATCTGTAATCAGAAATGATGATTTGATTGACTCAGACAAACAAAGCCAAAGCAGCCTGGTCCTAAATGTCCCCTGCACTTTAAAACGGGTTGTTCCACCTTTGGCAGCAACAGCTGCCATCATGTTTGAAACTATGGAAACTTCGGTCAACTCCTCTTAGCGGAATAGTTTTAATTTAGCCACAGTGGAGAAGCATGTTAAATCTCAGTGGGATTAAAGTTGCCCACCATTTACATCTACACCTGGCTTACATGTCAAGAGTGTGAGTTTCTCCTGTGTGCTGTCCCAGGTGGGGATCCATGTGAGCTGTGAAGACCTGTTCTCTGATCGCCACTGGAGGGTGTGCCATTCCTACGCCACCTTTGTAACCCAACGAACCAATACTGGACAAAAAGTACGTGTGGGTCAGAACTGCGTTTTGAGTCTATTTGCCTTAGGATAAAGGATTAAACTTAGCTACTGTGCTAATATAAAATTAGTTAACTGTAAGTGTTAATTTGGACATTTGCTGTAATAAATGGGACAGGACCACACAATAAGTAAGGTGAGCGGGGGAGGGAAGGAATAAAACAATCGGGCTTTTGAAAAATCATCATAAAAAATCATAATAACAAAATATTTAAATGAAAAGATGTGAAGCGTGTTAATAGGTATAACTATGAATAAAAGACTAGTGATCAAATCTTCCAAAATGTCAGAAAGGGATATTTGAGCTCAAATTTTAAACAATTGCTTTATTAAACACCATTGTTGAAAGTATGTTGCTTTGCTGTGAATGCAGTTTGTTGGACTTGATTTATGTTTTCATTCTTAACTTAAATTGTTTTACTAATGTTGGACACTTTCTTCCTGTTATACTGTAGGTATAACAACAGAACAGTAATACTCTTGATAAATTGATGAAAACCTGTTTGAAATATTTCTAGACCGTCTCCAGTAAATCTGAGGAAAGTGTGGTTTTAAAACTGGACATTACTGCAGATGAGTGATGCTTTGGTGCTGCTGAGCTCTACCTGTGTATTAGTGAGGATGTTAAAAGTCTAGGATATGTTTCTTCACAGGTGACGTTGAGGCCAGTTGCTCCTCAGACGCAGAGGGAGCATGTGGAATACAGCGTGGCAGCTGAACGAAGACGGGTCCGGATGCTGCACAGCGACATCGTCAAAGAACTCCTGTCCAGTGGCTCTGTGGAGCAGGGTGGGTGCGCACTGCGCCGTCGGTCCAGAAGTGTAGAAGCGTTGTTTGAGCGTGTCTTTCTGTACCAGCTGACAGCTCTGCAGTGTGTAGCGGGATGGCAGCAGAGAAGACCAGAGTGGAGAGTGTTGAACTGGTTCTGCCTCCGCATGCAAACCACCAGGTTATTCATGTACTTTTGTTTCTCCAGCTGTAAAGCGAAGAATGATCAATGGTAGCGTTCTTCCAGGGAACATTTGTCATGTGAAAGTAGAAACATCATTGACTGTAATTCATCTGTATTCAGGTGAACACATTTGGAGGACAGATCATGGCCTGGATGGTGAATGTGGCAACAATTGCTGCCAGGTAACTCCTTACTTTGTACAGGTGGTGTAGAGAAACGACAAATGATCAACATGGTCAACAACCCACTTTATATACACTCAGAAAATTAGGATGTAACACAAGGCCAGTAAAAACGCTGGCACTGTTCATGTCAAAGGCTGAACTGCTGAGCTGGCATTGGTCTAGCAACAGTCAGCGATAATGTCGACATGGAAGTGAAGCCACAAAAGGTCACTGTTAGAGGAGCTGGCTGCTCATAGACTTATGCATGCAAGCATATTCAAGAAAAGTTATGTGGAAGAAAAAAGTAGAAAAAGCTTCACAAATCACGGTTTCTATTCAGTTTTAGAAAGCATGGAACGTCCTTTTGTTACTTTCAAATTGGTATGGGGAAAAGAAAAGAAAAAAATGGAACAAGCCACATTTCTGACCTGTTTGCACATTTAATATCTAAAGAAATTCCTGATGTATAAAATATGTAAACCTGAAGCAGCAGCTCATATGGCACATATTAATTAAGAAGAAATCATTGTGAAAATGTCAAAAAGTACACTCTAATTCCATAGTTAGTTAGAAAATAATGTTCTTACACATCGTTGTTCAGGCCTAAAACCTTTCATGAATTATGTGTTTAGATGTCTAACAACTAATCAGGATCTGGATCTTCTGCTAAAAATAAAACTTAAGCTTATTTTTACAAAAGAACATTTGAACATTGCAAAACAAAATCCTGAGATAATGACGACTTCATGAATGTTTCTAGAAAATCGGTTTTGTCTACTTTTAGGACAGTTTTTGTCTTTGAACTAATGTTTAGAAAAAATGACAAAATAATGAAAACATGAAATAAACTGGCAACTAACAGCATTTTAAAGCAATTGTTATTTGGGGATTAAATAATTCCTATTAGCTTGAATATGATGATTATATGTTTCTCTCCAACAGAGTTTGGTTTGCTCTTGTTCTAATGTGACTGTTTCTGCTACTCTTCCTGTGCTGACCCAGCCGCCTGTGCCAGGCTCATCCTACTCTTCGGGCCATTGACATGTTCACTTTCAGAGGACCCTCCCAGGTTGGAGACAGACTCCTGCTGAGGGCTATAGTCAACAACGCCTTCAAAAACAGGTAACCAGGGCTTCTGTTTGGACACAATGTGAACCTTGTGTTTGGATAGCGTGAGGGCTCAGAACTCTCTCAAAGTGTCTCATCTATTAGACACTTGTTGGCTAATAGATGAGACACTTCCTTGCAGTTTGGAGGTGGGGGTACGTGCAGAAGCCTACCAGGAGGAGGGGCCTAACCGGCACATAAACTCCGCCTTCATGACCTTTGAGGTTCTTGATGACAGCGGGAAGCCATGTACTCTTCCACGGATACGACCAGAGCCCCTGGTGAGTTAGCTATACAGGACCTTAACCTTGTAAAGCAACAATTATTCATTGTTTGTGTGTAAAACTATGTTGACACTGAATGGTCATCAATTTCAATGTCAAATTTATTTAAAAACTACAAAGTGCTTCACAAAGGGTAAAAACAATAATGAAATCAAAAAATAGGATAAACTTAACAGGACAGTGCAAGCAAACAGATCTGATTGAACTCAAACAGAAACCAAAGAAATGAGTTTGCAGAAGAGATTTCAAAAACTGTACAGACTTTGCAGCACGAATATGAAGGAGCTGGTTCCAGAGTCGTGTTTCTGCAATGGCAAAGCCTCGATCTCTACTGGGTTTTAATCTGGTCATCAGCTGCTCTAGGAGTACCTCAGAGACTTTTTGGATTGTAAAAGTTAAGGAGAACAGTTGGATAATTAGATGCCAAACTTTTACGAGTAAGTAACACCAACATCAATACAAAAATGAACAGGCAGCCAATGTAAATCCTTTAAACTGGAGTGAGGAGGTCATGCCTTCTGGTACCTGTTAAAAGACGAGCAGCAGTGTTTTGGACTAACTGCAAGTGATGAATTGATGATTGAGTGATTAATTGATCGATTCCACAATATAAAGGATTGCAGTAATCTAATCTGCAGGTAATAAATGCAAGAACAATAGTTGTCAGCCTTTTAGGAAGAATGTAGGATTTGGCAGTTTGGCATAATTGATAAAACCAAGTCGACATTTGTTTCTCAAGTTAAACAGAACTGTCTAAAAACACTGAGATTCCTGCCAGTGGGGGAGCGATGGATAGTAGGCGGCCAAGGAATTCACTTTGTCTAGGAAGAGGTTGCTCACCAAGCACAATCATTTCAGTGTTGTTTTCATTCAGGTTCAGACAGTTTGGAGTTAACCATTCTTTGACATCATGCAGGCAGTTTAATAGAGGCTCCAGAGACATTGAAGTTAAAAGGGAAATGTATTTGAATATCATGAGCAAAGCAATGTAAAGAAATGTTCTATGTCCTAAAAATAGGAGCCATTATCAGAATACCACAAAGAAAACAAAATATGACACTTGAAGTACCAGTGTCAAATTGAGGCATACTGGTGTGCACACATCATTGCACCAGCAATAATTTGCTGCTTGTGCAAATCATTGTATGAGCGGTAGGCCTGTCACGATAAACGATAAATCAATTAATCGCTCAGCAAAATTTGTTATCGTGACGGGCCTAATGAGCGGCACAATAATTTGAAAATTTAACAAGAAGTTTTGAGAAGTGAACCAAAGCGACTGAGAAAAACTGTGAATCTGTTTTCCTTATATTGACTTTGGAAGTTGTGGGTGGAGTTATCAACTCTTTGAAATTTCTATTTCAAGTTTTTAAAAGAACCCCTATTACATTTTAACCTCCAGTATGTTAACTTGTAAATTGTTAGTAATGTTAATGGCCTGCATGCACAAAGCTCAGAACTGCAAACTGATTAATTGGGATATATCTAATCAACATATCACCCATCATAAACCTTTTGAAGTTCAGAACTTTGTATTGGCTCTCGCTGCAGGACTGCACTTGAATTATGAGTTACTATAATCAGATTGTAGCAATGATTATCATGACAAACACAGCAGACCTTGAGCCACTGATTGTCCAAGTAACATTTGGCTCCGTGTGTGAAAGCAGATCTTAGACTACCTCAGGTTTTTTTACCTCCTCTGTGTGTTTGTGCGTGTGTGTGTGTGCATGTGTGTGTATGTGTATGTACCTGTGTCTGCGCATATATCCTTTATTTATAGGAAGGTGAGAGAAGATTACAAGAAGCAACAGCCAGGAAAAAAATCCGCCTGGACAGGTGAAGGTTTGCTTTCCAGATAGAACGTTAAAGTTTTACTTGAACTTTAAAGTTCCAATGATGAATTCAACATTTTTCAGCTCTGCAGTGTAACATGACACTTTGAGCACACTTCCATAAGTTGTCTGAAATTATAATGTTACGAATGGGTTCATACTGTCTCATGTCAGAAAAAAATGTATTTCAGGAAGTACATCATCTCCCGCAAACAGAGTGAAGTTCCTCTGTCTGTCCCCTGGGACCCCAGGAACCAGGTGAGTTCACTCCCTCATAGAGAACATTAAAGAGCCAGGCAGATAACACAACACAGATCACCTCAGCACACAGACTGAAATCAGACACATTTGACAGCACTTTTTTTTTTTTACAAACATCAACAATAACTGACACTCATTTATGTAAAACATGTTTATCACAGTTCAATATGGGAGGGAATCCCAAACTGAAACCCTTGAACTGCATAGTGACACAAAGACAAAAGTTCTATAAAGTTTATATTTAGAGTTTTAATTAAATTTATTCACAATAAATGAAGGAAAATAATATATTCAAAAATAATTAGATTAATTAAAGCGTTGGATATTGTCAGTATGCTTAAGAATGTCACTAAGAATATGAAAGAGAAAAAAAGAACATGCTGTCAGAATTTAAAATAACCAAACACGGATGACGATGTAGAAGCAACAGTGACAGTTTGTGGAGTCATTTTAAGAGATAAAAGACTAAAAAAGAAAAGGCGGTGGATAAAAGACGACGGGAGCAGCCGCTCTATTTGCTGCACTATGATTTGGAGGTGAGTTATGATTTTTCATAGTTAACATTTTTAACTATTGGGTTGGGGGGTGTTCCCGTTAAATCCTGAATATCCCCAATTTGGGTTGTCTTGGCCCTTTTATCGCAGCCTGTGGGGTTTTCCCTTCCCTGACTGGGAACGAGAACACAACCTGTTGAATGTGACAGGTAGCCAATCAGAAAGCGCGGTGACGTAAGAACAGAGGGGAATCCTAAACAGCTCACATATCGCGTAACTGAGAGTCTGGTGGATATCGGAGATGATATGTGAAAATGTTTATTATTATATGTAAAGGTCGTTATTATATATGTTTATGTTTATTCAGTTAAAAATGTTAACTATGAAAAATCATAACTCACCTCCAAATCATAGTGCAGCAAATAGAGCGGCTGCTCCCGTCGTCTTTTATCCACCGCCTTTTCTTTTTTAGTCTTTTATCTCTTAAAATGACTCCACAAACTGTCACTGTTGCTTCTACATCGTCATCCGTGTTTGGTTATTTTAAATTCCCGCTATGTTGGGGTTTTTCTGGATTATCCTCTGGAATCGGGATGTTCGTGACTGGAATCGGTTCGTGTGGTTTGTTGCTCCTGCCGTGTGGCTGAACATGAACCGATCGAACCTGTTGGACTTTTATCAGCTCTGTGGTCACAAAGGTTTGGAGAATCGGCCGACAGTTCTTAAATCTTGCCGTCTAAACCAGACTTAAGACTCACAAGCTCTACTCATCTCCTCTCGACCACTGCCCAAACGCTCTGACTCTGGTCGCTATGGTAACGTTTACATATCCCTTCAAAATAAGATACAGATGCGCCACAAAAACGAACATTTTACTTTCGTGAAGATTTTAACTCACGATAATGACTAACGGAGCCCTGAGCTTGTTTCTCTGCAACCAGACGGTCCCATCTGGGAGTGATGGAGGCAATGACACCCGAAGTGTTGCTTATATCCTCAGCCTGCTTGGTCTCTACGTGGCGAAGCAGTTTGAAGCTTCATTGCCTCATTAGCAGCCGGTCGCCGCATGTTACGCAGAGCGGCTTGTAATGTTTGACTCACCTACCGGTCCGGGATAAATCCATCCTCCTGTCTCTTCTCTGGGCCTTTTCCCCTTAGCAAAGAAACTTTCCAAAGACATCTGATCTGTTTCTTACTCATTTTGCTGCTTGTGGGCTCAGTGTTGGCGCGCAAGTAACAGAGAATCCGGTTAAAGGATTTTCAAAATAAAAGATCCTCCAGACTCAAATAATACATAAAACGGAAAAATTTAATTATTTCTTGCGCGGCCCGGTACCGGTCCGTGGATCGGGAGTTGGGGACCACTGCTGTAAGCCATGTGCTGTGTGTCTTTGTGAGCAGGTGTATCTCAGCTACAACAACGTGTCAGCCCTGAAGATGCTGGCAGCTAGGAAGAACTGGCGCCTCAGCACAGAGAAAGATAAGGTCTGAGGAAGTGCTTTTATTTTTTGAAATGAGATGAGTTCATCTTTCCTGTTTCAGTACACAGAGCTGTGTGGTTTGCCCTCTGTTAGGTCCGTCTGTACACCCTGGAGCAAAAGTCCATGTTGAGTTTCAGGGTGGAAGCGGAGGTGGATGTTCCTGCTCACAGAGCCTTTTGTTTACTTGCTGATCTAAGCAACAGAACAAGTTGGGACATGCACTATAAGTAATGCATCCACACACACATTTACAGATATATTAACATAAATCGTAATGCTTCACCACATGTCTGTCAGTGAGTGTCATTTTCTGCAGTTCCTCATAATTTTGGTGTTTTGGCTAAAACGTGTCCATCTAGAATGAATAATTCTTAACTTGTGAACGTATGTTCTTCAATGAATCAATGAAGAACATGCACTATTGAGTTATCCTTCCTTAGACCAAAGGCCATATTTTATTTACCTTTAGTGTGAACTCTGGTTTCTGGTTTGGCCAAAGTGACACAACAGTCATGCTACTTGTCCATAATGTTAAGGAATTTAAATTCCAATAATCACTGGAAAAATATGGTTAAATATCATTGTACCCTTAAATACACAAGAGCTTAGATGATAAACTGAATTGAAAATAGTAAATTGCAAACAAGTAAAGCAGTGAGAGAACTGTAAAACTCTTTTAAGTAGTAGCATAAGATAGCCTAAACTGATGTAAAAAAAAAATCACTTTTTGGAATCATCATCATAATAATAATGACACTGATTACAGGTGAACTTGTCCTTCTTGTTGTAGATGCACAGATCAGAATTTTGAGGTCAAATTCTGGTCTATGGTTTTTAGGAAGTTTTAATGAAACTTATGAAGCAACAAAGTACTTTGAACTGCCTTTTTGCTGAAAATGTGCTGTATAAATAAAATTACCTTACCTTCTTATAACAATGATGGCCAATTCTGATCTCTCTCAGAACTATAAATAAGAAGATATAGAAATGAAGTTCAAAACATGTTGTAGAAAATAGTTTCCTTTTTCATAACTTCTTCCATCGTTGTTCTCCAATGGTCTCTATAATAAATACCTCACTGATAGTGAAAATGGCAGACTCCCTTCAGCATTCAGACTAAACCAGTGTTCTTAACATTCAGATATTTCATTATGATTTTTGTCATAGAGATCAATATAGATTGCACTAACCGCTAAACCACAGATCACAGCATGTTGCCTCAGAACGTTTTAGGACAGATATATGTAGTGTTGTAGCATTTAATCCTTTACATGAAATACTTCTGAATTCATTTCAGCCAATTTAACACTAATATCTTAAACTTAGTACAGCATCAAATTTGAAATAACAACTTTCACTTTTATTCCATTTATTACCATCAATTTACTGTAGACAGAATGTGGCATGACATTATTTTGTTTTTGTTCTTTAAGCTCTTATTGGACAGTTAAAACCACACAGTAATACTGAATAACTGCCAGATACTGAAAGGTGAAGTTGTCAATTAAATGATTCTGTAGAAAAAATAACTAAATAAATCAAATATTTAGTACTTTATCTGACCAAATTATTCATTCGTCTAAATGGTGTAAGGAGAAATGGTGTCTCCGTTCTCCTGCCCAGAAACAAATAAAACTAAAAGTGGAGTGCAAGTTCAGTCTGTTGTTGCTTGACCGCATGTTTCTATTCCTACTGATAAAGTGACGCCTAAGGTGGCAAGGGCAGACCGAAAGGCAAATATTACCAATCTGGTTCCTCACAAAGATGGCAGAAACTCCCTGCTTGTGCATCACAACTGCTACACATACAGCAGTCACTCAGCACACACCTCAAGGGAAAATGTTGCAGTTCTTTCTACAGAAAGTATCCAAAGTTTGCTGCTGAAAAACAGTTTTGTTTTGCTGGGAAATGACATCAGGATGAGCTGAGTTTCCCCTCACATTCATAATATAAAACACAACACTGTCCTGTTCAGTTTTCAAAAAGTGAGCTCCACTTATGAACACATTCTTGAAAACCACTGGCTATAATTATTTCTACCTGGTGATCTGTGCATATCCTTTGTAAACCAGGAAATGTGAGCTGATTCACGGTGTTGATGATGATGACTTTATTTATCGTGTGGTGACACCATCAGTGCGTCAGGCTGCGGGTGGGTCCCCCACCTCCACCAATCCTGGAGAAGGTGTTCTCCAGGATTTCATCCTTCTAGCCTCCAGAAGGAAGCCATGTGGCCATGGGTCAGTTGCATGTATAGACATGTCCTCCTGAAGTTGATCCACATCTGTCCCACAGGACTGACAGCCACTCTTTGTTTTCCCTCTTCAGAGACCCTTATGTCATTGCTCTGCGCTCAGTCTCCCTGGCAACCCATCCTCCCTTTGAAGGATACAACAGAGGAGAGGTTTTGTGTGCTGGATTTACCATACTGGAGACCAACAACAACATGTCATTGGTGAGATGGTTGATTAATCTTTTCTCTTTTAAAGTCTTTTTAGGTCCAACCTTAGTTACTTTTCTACTTTCTCCCCAGATCAGTTATTATAACCAGGCGTCTCCTGAGGTCCTTCCTTACATCTCCACAGATATTGCAGGCCTCTCCTCCTCTTTTTATCACACCTTCTGCTCCTGCAGCCAGTACCTGAGCAGAAACAGGCAGCTGCCTGCGTCTGAGGAGGTCACAGGCAACTATGGTGCCGCGAACACCATAGTGCACAGCACCCCGCTGTAGACAGCAGGGCCAGTTTATGGGCCAGATCATCAGTGTGCTGCTTAACACATGGAACAGTCAAATAATGCTACTGTTGGTGTTTTCTGAAAAACACAGAATTTTTTTATTTTATTTTTTTTTAATAATGCTCTGATGAAATGCAAACCAAAGAATAAAATGGAGATTTTAAGCTATTGACTAAGGTTGGAAATTGATTTTGTACTTTTGCTTCCTTATATCCAAATTTATTAAATATGTCTATGTTTAATAAATGTCATTACAGCTCTTAGGAGAGATGATGTTTGCTGTACAGATTCTTGTACTGGGGTATATCAATAAAATTAGTTTTTTTTTTCACTTTGGTGTTGTGTTTGTGTAAATTTTTAACACTTGTGTATCATTAAAAAAAGCAAGAACTTAGAGTAGACTAGAAGCTACTTTTATTGTTCTGCAAAGGAGAAATTCAGGTAAGGTAGAAGTTTATGTGTTTTAGTTTTACCTGTGGGAGTATTTATTATGCATGATACCAACACAAAATAATGCATCTTAATAGTAGCAATTAGTAAACAAACTTAAATGAATTGATGAAAAAAATATATTTTATTAAAAATACATTTTTCTAAGCGGTCTAACTTTGATCAAAAATCTAAATAGTCTCGATCAGAGAGTCTGAACGACATTTTTCATACAGAAAGAATAAGTGTTATGTGCTTCAGGCAAATTATAATTCTTTCTGTCTTTCTCTAGATTGTTTTGTGTATAGACTTTAGCTGATGTTGTGCCCTTTCTGGATGTAATATAAAAAAAATAAAAAATTATCAGTGGTGTGATTCAATCAGCTTTTAATCAAGTTAGTTGCTCGGTCTGTCATGGCATTTTAATCAAAAAGTACAAATGAACAAAATAAGCATTTTCAATTATAAAAATCTTTGCTATTAAATTATTGAAATAATTTTGTAATTATTTCCTTTATTTAACCAGGTAAGATCCCATCGGGATCTACATCTCATTTTCAAGAGGGACCTGAGCAGAAATCTGTTAAACACAACAACCTGGTTACACAAAAGTAAAACTAATTAAAACATGCACACATGGACATTCAGGTTCTTCAAACATCAGATTGTGTTATTCTATCCATTCATCTTTCAGGAACTCCTGCTCATTCATGGAACTTCTCTAGAAATGTGACCAGTGGACGCTGACATTATTGTTGGGGACGTCTGTGCTGCTGCTGCGGCTACATGTTTAGCATTGAGATGCTATTTTAGGCTTGTATAGCTTCACTGATAGGCTAACTTCTTTTAACTCAACCTGAACACGACAATAGTCTTTTTCCAGCATCTCATCTGATTGTTTTTTTTTTTTGAAGCAAAAATTAACCTCAGTGGGCCAAGAGAAGCGGCTTTGGCATCCTTCGCTGTTGTTAGCAGATGTGTCTGTTCCAGCACATCTGATTCAGATGACTGCATGACCTTTGCAGCCATCAAGTGTTGCAGAAGTCTGAGAGTCACCCACATATTAAAGTTAGGTGTACGGCAGAAGGTAAACACCTAAAACACGCATTGCAGTGGACCTAAGGACTGAGAAACATCACATTCCACGAAGGTGAACTTCCACCTTATATTTGGCTTTGACCGTTTTCCCCATCAACTAATTAGCTTCCAAAGGTCTGCAGACAAAAAGCATTGAGCTGCCACCACCATCCCTGGTACTGGTGTGTTCAGGATGATGTGCAGTTTGTTTTCCTCCACACAGCATTTTGCATGTGCAAGAAAAAAATTCAGGGTTTTTTGACAGACTTGCACATCCTCTTGTGGCTTTCTTCTCACTGAAGATCAAACACACATGAACACTGTTTATTCAGAGCTTTATTTTCTTTCAGTTATGCTAAAGTTGGTCGATCAAATAAAATCTCATTGAAAGACTTTAAAGTTTGCAACTGTAAATAGAAAGTTTCGACAGTATGAGGACCTTCATTTTTAACCTTAGCATCGTTTTTCTTCATGATACATAATGCAAACAGAAAACATACTTTGAGAACTAACCAGGCTTTATTCCATTTAACTTTATTAAAATCAAGGTGTGATGGTTAGAGAAAAGAAATAAAGCAAACAACTCCTCACTGACACTAAAGATAATCTCCATCAACATGCTGGGTGAGACGGTCCAGCCTCATATGGTTGTGTCATATAGTTTCTTTTACTGGCTAGTCATCATGTAGAGATTTGCTTTTAATTTTCCTCCCTGTTGGGCCATGAGCTTCTTCATAATTCTAAAAGTTTCTGCAGTGTCCTCTGTGTCTACCTCCACCACAAAGTCACACTGGTTCCTCTCCTTCAGGGAGGGAAGTCCCTGTGGTTCTTTGAGCAGAGATGCTGAGGTGAGGTGAACAGCCAGCCTCTGGGACAGGCCTGTCAGTGCTGCTGGGATCAGAGGAGGCCAGTTCTGCTCAGCCAAGACCACAGTGACATATGGAAACAACTCCTCCACTGTGGACACAAAATCCTGAAATACACAGATGACATACAGTTCATGCTTACTTCAGGTCAGTAAGCATGAACTTAAGTCCAGTAGGAAACAGTTGCATGCACTTGACTGTCAACCTGATAATCAATTTGTTTCAAATGACCTTTTAAAAGTTATTTTTTGTAAGCATTTTTATGACTTGTTCAAATATGTAATGACCTAAATAATACGCACATTTGTGCTGTAGCTACTTTGGGAACTCTCCATGCTGATCCAGATGGGCCTGTAGAGTTCCTCTGCAGAGTAGGTGGCCTGCAGCAGTTTGAGGGAAGCTTCCAGAAGCTGATGACCATGAACCCGAAGATAAACCCCCCAGGGTGCATCAGTCCTCTGCCCAAGCAGCTCACAGACACGCTTCAAACAAAATACATGCATGTAGCAGGTCCTCAGGTGTACATTGCATCATTTCATTGCTCTCTAAACTTTATTGAAAGTGTTGAAAGGTACAAAATACAGTCCCGTATTTTCTGCACTATAAGGCGCACCTTCAATGAATGGCCTATTTTAAAACTTTTTTCATAAAAAAGGCGCATAGAACAGACGATACAGTTAGGGTTGCCACCTGTGCCGTATTGAACCTATACAGGACGTACTTTACATATGTGTGTAATAATAAAGAATTGGTCCCCGAGTACTTTATATAGCAGGCTGCCCCAGTCATTATTTCACTCACGGTGTTGGTGTTGCGATATTGTGCCCAACTGCTTTCTGGGTAACACAGACCAACCGACACGCTGCCGCCGCAGTCTCTGTCTCTCCCCCCCCTTCCCCTTAAATGTATAGGGGCTGGTCCCTTGGTAACCCTAGTGAAGCACCCCGGATGAATGTCTAAAGCCACTTTATTGACATAAAGAATGTCAACAAAACAGTCCGACTTCGGTCGGCGAGGAGAGCCTTCCGCGACTGGGCCAGGGCGTGGCCGGACGATGGTCACCCTTCTCCGTTTGCACACAGCATGTTGGTGGAGAAGGTGGTGCTAAATGACCTGCAGACGACCTGATTGTAGACAGTCTGTAGGTAGATAGGTCAGTAAACTTTATTAACAAACCAGCGTTCTGACAACTATCCCAGCATGCACCGCGCGCTTCTTCTTCTACGGGTGAAAATTAAGTCGGCAGCTGCTTACCGTAGTTGCTATACCTGTTGTGGCTCAATATTGGTCCATATATAAGGCACACCGGATTATAAAGCACAGTCAGCTTTTGAGGAAATTGAAGGTTTTAGGTGCGCCTTATAGTGCGGAGAATACGGTAGTTGGTTTACAAAATCATAGCTAACAACTGAAGTATTGGTATGCATATGTACAACTTTTTATGCCTAAATTGGATTTTAATGTGAGAGACATAAGAAATGTAGTGGGAAAGAATAGCTCAGAACTCTGTCCCACTTATATCATCAACTTCTTAAAATAATGGCCAAAAAGATATTATCACCTTTTTATTGCAAGAAGATGATTTAGGTAAAACAAAGAAACGAAAAAACTTTCCAAAAAAAAAAAGCCAACTCTGGCCTTAAAATCCAACATGTGAAATAACAACTTTTTCAGTGAACTCTACCTACGTGATGATTAACTGGAGCAAAACTGAAATACCTATGTTAGGAGCCCAGTTACAAATAAGTCATATCAAAATAAAATAATGAAGCTAATGTTAGCTTAGCACTTCAACCTAATAAAAGCTCAGCAGGAGTACGGTGGGATTTTATGAAATACTGTAATCATATTTCTGAAGTAAGATGCTTAACTTAAAAGATGAATCATTGAATGTTTAAGGTGACATGTTTTAGGGACACTGCAGCAGCTCTGTAAACCGAGCTAAGATGTGAGTTTGCAGGGACAAGACAAACCCAAAGGAACTCCCTGGCTAAGGAGTGCTGTCAGCCAGGTCTACTGCAGTGATTGTGTAAAGTGATGTGGAATAAAAAGGTTGGCTCATCTCCACTTATTTACCTGAAGTGTGAAGGGCTGGGAGCTGGTCCCAGAATCTCCCAGCACAGGAACTCCAGGCTGATTTCTGTCAGAAAATACATGAAGAACCAGCATCCCACCATCCTCATCTAGAGACACACAGACACAGTCCAGAAATGAGATTCAGCAGGTTCAGTGCATCAGTACTCAGCTTCTTTAGATCTCAGTCAGCATTTTTGTCTGGACTTTGATGTGATGTGCAGATTGTGAACTAATTTCAGTCCAGCTTTGAGTGAGTAGGGCGTTATTGAAAACTGAATGAGGAGAAATTTGTAAGAGTTGTATAATTTTCTACATAATGAAATTATGAAAAGCATTCGTAGTGAGTATATAGTCACTGAAGTTTTACGTTAAGGTCAAGCAAGTCCATGCCAGGGTCAGCAGTATTTCAGCAGACCGAGGCTCTGGACTGATACAAGGCTTCCTTCCTGATCTCAGTGTGAGTCAGACTAACAGATCTGAACCAGGATGGAACCAGAAATGCCTCCAGCCCAAGGCTTGGGTTTACATGTGAGCTGAACCAGAAATCAATTAAGGACAAGGTTTACAACAGCTAAAGTACTGGAACAATAATGGATAGATTATCCCTGGAGAATATGAATTAAGTGAAAAATGTGGAAAGGTAATAAAAGACTTAAAAGGAAAAAAGTTTTCCATACTACACTGGGTAAAGCTAGACAGAAAATTCTTCTGGGATCTTATTCTGCCGTAGCATTGATTTTTTTTCAGGGTCTGATAAAAGTGTAGCGTTAGTTGATGTCAGAGATCCAAGAGAAAGATTGTGACACGGTGCTGCGTGGAAAAAAAAAAATCGGAGCATTCCAACAAATTATTGGAAGTGTTATTTCAGCAGGGCCTTCACCTGAGAGCCGTGCCAGCAGGAAGGCCTCATCAGTGACTGAAAACCAGCGCACTCCCAGACTGCTGTGCTGGGTGACATCAGTGAGGAAGCTGCTGTTCCAGTTGTGAACTGGATAAAGAAAGTCCATCAGGTTTCCTCCAGGATAAAACCTCCGAACACCACTGCGGTTTCCTGGAGACACATTCAACACATTCCAAAAACACTTCAATGAAGACATCAGTTTTCCTCAAGCCTTTTTTCATATCTAGCTGGTATATGATGCAAACAACTACAACTTCTGCATGGTAACAGAATGTACTAAACGATATGTCAGTGCAGCAGGTAACATTAGCATTTCCAAATCCAGTCATAATTTCTTGGCATATTTATGTTTTAAAAGAAGGTTTTGAAGAATCCCAAGTCTAAGTTAGGCTTCATCATTTACTCCTTTTTTTTTAGTTGTCACACTCTCACAATCTCTGAAAACAATGCTCAACCAAAAGAAAAACACAAATTAATTTGTGAAGTTTTCCGTTATTGGATTATTTCATCTACATTACAAGTACTGCCTGAACATTGAGCATTATTCTTTACTTGCGGCCTCTTTAAACGCTGTCAGTGTAGGTTCATAGATATCGTAATAGACTTGTGCAGGTTGGGTGTTGTCCCGGACAAACAGCAGGTCACTGACGGTTGGATGATCTGAACCCTGCCACAGAGTCAAGCTGAACCTAGAAAAACATGTACAGCTTAAACTTGTTACCAGAATGACCGACTTTAAGGTCTGCTGAATGTATTTGCTACTTCAAGCTTCAGGTCTGTCCACACATGTCTGTGTGACTGATATGTTGTGATCCTTGTAAGGTTGATGCTGTTTGGTACCTTGGTGACTGGTTGAGGAGCCAGCTGATGTGCTGCCATCCTCTATGGACCAGCAGAGCATGGACTGGGAATGTCACCTACAGAGATTCAATGTTCAACTACAGTTTATGACCAGACAGTTACTGTTACACTGCTGTGCAGTCCACTAAGAAGCAGCCTTCAGTAATTGCTAAAAAAAATAAAACTGTGCTATATATTTTTTATGAAATGTGAAAAATAAATGTTTATTTAAATACATTAGAGTAGCATAAACAGTGAATGTCATTTCAGGGGAGAAATTCACAATATGTTACTCTTTGAGGGGGCAGACCAGATTAACACAACCAGAGGTGGCTGCCATTGTTATATTGACCTAACCTGTTTAACACAACAAACACCAGATTGCATTCTTTCTGCTTTTGAAGGAATTATGAATAGTTTAAAGCAGCAAATTAAACTAACATGCATCTGCTGTTTCAGCTGTGCTGACCTATGACAGAGAACTCTACACCCAGTTTTACCCACAGATGTTTCTTTCCTCTCACCTTCTGAAGGACATCTTTGATCAGATGATACATCTGTTCCACCATGTCTCTGGAATAAGTTCCAATTCCAGGAATATAGAGAACCTGTCAGGAACATAGTGATGTTAACTGTAAATGAGCTCAGTTTGTGAGAACACAGACAGCCTGTATCCTGTGACATTTGCATGACCCAGAAGACAGGAGGTCCTTGACGAGAGTCTTCACTTCTGCATCTCAAGAGGCATCTATCAACTTTGTGTTAGGTTTGGAGTTTGAGACTGCTGTTCTACAAGCTACTGAATCATAACTCTGTGGTGAGAGTGGGTTTCTCGGCCACCACCAACAAAAGTTGATCCACACATAAACTGGATACGTTTCTGAACGTTTATTACCTGTTTTCATTTAAAGAAAAATATCCTAGTGACCAGGTAGGAACCAAGACATTGACCGCAGAACTGTAGAAGTCACTGGAACACTCACTCCACCCATTGGAGTCATAATGGCTAAAAACATGAAACAAGAACACCAAACTGATGTGTGCTCACATCCTGTTAGGTCATGAACATACACACCATCCATCCAGGAGACAAAGTCACATCTGGAAATGTCTTCTGAATCAGTTGAAGAAATCTGGGAAAGTGATGAAAAACAGCAATTCACTAACAACTTTGCTTCATTTCACTTTTAAGCTCTAAGAATTCTGACCTGGTTCCATTGACTGGAGACACAAAGCTTGGTACGTTGGGACCTCGAAGGATGTCTGCATTGAGCCACACAGGCCTGTTTATTCCTCTGCTGCTGTTCTTTTGCTTGAGCAGGTCCAGAGAGAAACCCACAGAGTCCAGAGCCTTGAAGTCAAGTTTTATGCCTGAAAGTTGATACAAACCAATGAAACTTCAATCACATCTGCTACACGAATACTGTTTCTTTGGGTGTAATCTGCACCTTTTCTAGAGTCCAACACAGCATCCAACCACTGGTCCAGGGTGTTGTCACTATAAACATCAGGAGGGTGAGCCATGATCGGTACTGGTTTCTGATCGGAAGTTCCATAACCCTCCAGAGTAACATCTGCCTCTAGGATCATAACATCAGCTTGAAGGACGGGAAAAAAACAAAGCTGTGTTTTCTAAGAATCATACTTTGTGATGAGTATGTTGTTACAATTGTTCAGAATGTAAACCAAGGACAAAATACTAATATGACTGCATCTATGTGCTCTTACATGCAAGAGCCATGTTCATTTGCTCCTTGCTGTTGGCTCGGTGGAACCAGGTTGCCAAGAGACCATCATGTTCACTGATTTCACCTGACTGAAGCAGGAAGTCCAGCATGTCTCCACCAGTAGTAAACAGCGGAACAGGAGCTGGGTAAAACAAAGAGTCAAATACAAGTAATGAGACCTGTCAAATGAGCCAACCAAATGACAGATTTGATTTCAGTGACTAGGAAGGTTGAGTGCAGTCCCGTGGACCTTAAACTTCTGAATAATCAGTGCAGTTGGAGATGATCTTATAGGCTTTACCTTTAAATATGCTGCTCTTTCATTCTGATTTTAATCTCCTGGGACAACGCTGTCCTTCACTTCCCGTGCTCCATTTTCAGTGTTTTACACACCATGTCACCAAACAGCTCAATGACTTCTTGGCTTGAAGTTATTTCAATAACCATTGTTGGATTATTAGTCATGAACAGACTAATAATCCAATAATCTAATAGAAGGCTACCAACTTGTTTGTCCATGTTTGTAAATACTATGAAAATACAAGGCTTCCTATTTAGTCATAAAGGAACAAAACTAAAGATGTGACCTCAAAGTGCTGACAGAAATGGTTATTGTTTATATTTATAGGTTCAAGAAAAACCTAAGCAATAATTGGTTTTACCTCCAGTTTTATCACTTTACAACAGCAGATAAGTTCTGACAGCATTACATTAACTTGATAACTAAATAACTAATCCAGTAGCAGAAGATGGAACTGTTAGAACAATCTATTCTAGAAGTGCTTGTGCTTTACCTTTAACTTGATCTTACTTCCTGCTCCAGGTGTTAAAAGGTGTTTCCCTTGGAACACTTTATGTGGATTCCTACGTGCAGGCATTTTATCAAGAAAACTCATTAAATTTAGTGATAACCAAAACCGCACTGAATTCATATATTTTGTATGTGAAATTTAGCATAATCTCAGGACATAGCTGAATTTTAATTTATAAGAACAAAAAGTGAACCACAATAGGGCTGTTGTAAACGAATATTTCAGTAATCGAGTAATCTATCGATTATTCTTACGATTAATCGAGTAATCGGATAAAAAAAATTTATAAAATGAAATATTGGTAAATCTGGCATAATACCGGTGTTACTATCAGATATCAATATCAGTCCAATTTTTCATATTTGAGCATCCCTAACAGTTGCTTTTTTGTAGTTTAGAAAACTAACCTGTAACAATAATATCTCACTTTCTAAGTTAACCAGAAGAAAAGTTATAGAAAAATCTGAAATTATATTGAATTTAATAACAAAGAGGCAGGCTCACAAATATGCTTATAAAAAATGTCTACAATCCAGCTTTTAGTTTATGTATTCATCTTCAGTGAGTTTAATAGATTAATTAAACTCACCTTGCCACCTAACCTGTCACGCTTTGGGTTTGAAAATACGGGAAATGCCGCCTGGAGTGGGAGGAGAGGGCGAATGAACGAACATGGGGTGGAGGGGAGGAAATAGACCAGCGGACTGACGAACCGTTAGACCGGGGGACGAACACGGGGGGAAGCAATACGGGATATTTACGACACCTTCACTGGTCACACTCAGAAACTCATCTACCAGCCATGTACGATGCGCTCCGCCACCCGTTTCTTCAGACCGGGATATGAAATGTATTGTGCGGTTCGTCGGTAAAGCTACATTTACACGGTAAGCATCAGCTACTCAGCCGCCCGCCCTGTTCAGGCTATCCGCTCACCTCAGCGCTCTTCCCGCCGTTCGCTTTCAACCAGCAGCCCCGGAGGAGAAATGCTGCCGTACTCCAGGCATTCTCCCAGTCATTTTAAGGATGCTTATTGGTTCCCCAAAAACGATAAAAAGTCGGGCATTATCATCAATCAATAAAATCCCCACGGGCCAATCTTGAAGATTGGACTTTATGCCGCTGAGACTTAGCTTTTGTCAACAACTCAGAGGCGGAAGTGAGAGCTCCGCGCAACGCAAATGAAGTCCCGGCCGGAACACGGTGCGCTAACTAATAAAACATAAATTAACGAAGCTTCGAGGCAGGTAAATTTTCCTCGAGGAATTTTAGTAATCGAGGTACTCGAATCATTCGAGGAATCGTTTCAGCCCTAAACCACAATAACAGAGTTTGTACCTTTGGTTGCTGGTCTGGTGAGAATCACAGCAGAGACAATAATGATGGACAGGATAAGAAGTCCAACAGCAGTTGATAACATTATCAACCGTTTCTTGGTTAGGCAGCACAGATAAAAGTCTTGTTCTTGTTTTTGATTTTGGCCTCCATCCTTATGATCAGGGCTCATCCTGGAGGAAAACAAACAAAATGTGAAATACCTGAATGGCCTGCTTTCAATTCATGCTTAAAAATGAAACCCTTAAGTCTCCTGCAGCTGTACCTTCTTAGATAACATTAAAATAATAATGTTAGCATATCAGGTCTAACACCAACCTGCTTTGACTGCTAGTCTTCTTTGTTCTGGTTCCTCTCGAGTCTCCTACTTTGTTTTCTTGCAGCTTTTAGCTAACTTGATGAATAAGATTCTGACACGCAGTGTTTGGGAGAGCTTAGGAATATGCCTCCTATTTATATGCATCTTATCTAAATAGCAGAGTCCACAATCATTAAGCAGATAAGGTCCATGGGCAATCTCTGCTCTCCTCACATCTAGACAGAAAGCAGCTGCACGTGTGTTCCTTCACCTCACAGCCTGTCGGCAAATAAATAACACCGTAAGGTGTCTAAACCTTATGAAGTTTAATTTAAATTAAAATGATACCTGTAAAAGGAATGATTTTTCAAAGAAATGGCTGAATTTGTGTATTGACTCACTCCAAGAGGTCAATGAAAGATCTGATGGGCAAACAATAACATACTTTAAACATTTTCACTTTTCACACGTCATAACTAAAAACCTTTGTGAAATTTATGGAGATTTTATGTATTAGACTAGTACAAAGTGGCATTATGAAGTGGAAGGAAAATACCTTTTTGCAAATAAAAATCTGAAAAATATGGTGTATATGTGTTCAGTTCCCCACGCATACCATCTTTCGTTATAATTATGGATGCAAGTCTTTTGAGGTCTCCATGCCATAGACTGGCTTATGGCCAGTGGCAGAGAGGAAAAAAAATATTTCATTGTAAATAATTCATGGATTAATCTTTTAAATAGTCGGGTCGGCAAGAAAATGTGTAAGAACCAGCAGGGCTGTGCAGAGACCACTAAAGGGGCAGGTGCTCAAAAAAAAAAAAAAAACAGGGGCACATCTAACCGCATTTTAGGACAGAATATTAAAGTCACACATCTTTCAGAGTTTAAACAATGATAAATTACAAATTGTGAGATATACAACTAGATTTACTACATATTAACATGTAATATTAAATATATTGTTCACTACCAAAAACTGCATGTTGATCATGGTAAGAACCTTTATTTTCTTTATGTTCATACCTGCGGTACTCGTTCTGACCCAGTTGGTCAACAATCCACTACCTTTGGCTGCTTCTTTTTTGTTTCTGACATCTTTCTTTACGATCTTTGAACTGAAAAAGCAAAACATAATGAATTATGATCAGAATACTATAATAAACCACACTACAAATTATTTACCCTTGTGTTTAAACCAATATGTTTTTCAGTCCATAGCACAACATAACAATATTACTTAAAGTCTGGATTGAGGTTTTTCCCCTTCATTAATGACATACTTTTATTAGAGAGGAGCAGCTTGATTGATTATTACATACATTATATAAATCATGGTAGTTCAGGGTGAGTTATTTTTAATTCTAAATGAATATCCTTGTTGGACTTTTATTTAAGTGCTATTCTCCTTCAAGATACATTTACCTAATGCTAGAATAAATGCAATGTACATTATGCAGGAAAGGAAATTAGAAGACATGTATCCATTACGGAGATGATTGGTTTTGGACAGACGATGTGCCTC
Organism: Poecilia mexicana; assembly: GCF_051168715.1. Lineage (NCBI taxonomy): Eukaryota > Metazoa > Chordata > Actinopteri > Cyprinodontiformes > Poeciliidae > Poecilia > Poecilia mexicana. The sequence goes on from NW_028263386.1 coordinate 29,029,853, forward strand.
GTATTGCATAAGCAACGCTGAAGAATAACTGATATCATTAACGATACAGGGAAGAAACTTTTCAGTTATCTAGCTTTGCTAGCAAAGTCGATAGCTAGCAGCTAGCTAATAGCACAACAACAACAACAACGATAAAAATATCGAATCAATAGGCAAGAACAGTTTTTCCTCACCTGGCTGTCTCCTCCTGCTCAGTAGTTCTTCAGAGAAAGGCAGACTAGAGGCCTGTCAGTTCTGTTGTATTTCATTACCTCTCTGCTTAAACCGCTGAAGCAGAAACGATACAACGTTCAACGATTTCCGTCATCTGACAAGCAGCAAGTCTACTCCACTTTATTTACCAAAAACGTTTTTTTAATCAACCAAAAACTGTTCTGTAATCTGGAACGTTCGCTACTGTTGAGCTCCACAGTTAGCCGCCTTATCTCACTGTGCAAGAGGCAATTGAGTTGTGCGTCATGGGTAAAAGGTCAAAGGTAACAAGGTGACCGGAGGGCTTATTGTGTTGTTTTTCTTGAAAATACACACACACACACACACACACACACACACACACACACACACACACACACACACACACACACACACACACACACACACACACACACACACACAACCAAATGAATTTAGTACATCTTAAGTGTCAGAGGGATTAGGAAATAATAATAATAATAATAATAATAATAATAATAATAATAATAATAATAATAATAATAATAATAATAATAAAAGACCAAAAGGGCACTTGAGGGCAAGGAGCAAAAAGGGCAGGTGCTCAAGCACCTCTATATCCCCCCTCTGCACGTGCCTGAGAACCAGCAAAAACAGACCATGATCAGGAGTTGCTATCGCTGGGAGAGAAAGACTGATTGGAGTAGTTTTAGCAAATTTCTTGTAATCTCCATTTGCATAAAAGCCAGAAATCTGAGATTAAAGTCAAAATTCTGATTCCCCCCCCCCCCAGTGGTCTTAATCGTCCTTCCTTAGAGAATGGTGTATTTGTGTAAACGAGTCCACATTTTGTGCCTTGTTCGAGCAACGAAACCTGTAACTTTCAATCGTCAATAGGGGTCAGTGTTTGCCCTCTTCACCGCAATGGCTTTGTGTTGCCCCGACAACAAGCCACAACAGAAGCCGTTCCATCATGTCTACTTCTGTAACAAAAGAAGGGAAAAAGATGAGATGTGCAGTGATGCTGAAGCCGTAAGTTGACACCTCAGGTCGTAAATATTGAGTTCGTCAATATATTGTTAAATAAAAGCATTGGTAGTTGTGCTAATTTACCGTTATGGTGTTTCTTAGCTCTAAACGCGGCAGCAACTTGCTCGCCTTGTCCAGCAGACGGAGTTTTACTTTCAGCGGTAACAAAATTCTGGACAGAATGGCGGGTCCTACTCCGAGACAAGCTGTTCGGGTAACTTACACTGTGAATTCGACAAATAATTACAAATTCTTGTTAACCACATGCATACCTGAGTAAAGACGCTGGGTGGCACACCATGTACAGACGTTATAGTTCTGACCATTTGCTGCTTCTTCTCCCTATTTACTATTAAATTAAGTGCTTAACAAAACCTAAAAAAAATCAAAGGGGCTTTGTAGCCCAATATTTACTAAATTATGTTATATTAACTCAGTTAAATGTGTTTACAATATTTACTGAATAAGGAAATATTATGCATTTAAAGAAATGTGTTTAGTATTTTTGCTGCTTTTAAATGTTCAGAGGCGTTTAATGCAACAGATATAGCTGACTGTTCTGTGTTCAGGTGTTTGATGAGGAAAACAATGATGTGACCCCTCAGCCATTTTACCGGGCAGATCTCGGAGCAGAGCCAGGCAGCAGGTTCTTGGTGGATGAACTCTCTGCTGGATCAACATCAGACCAGACAATGTTCACTGGGAGCTTCACTATGCCTTTTTCAAGGTAAGAGAGCTCAGTGCTGTGCAGCAGGAGGTGGGGAGTTGACCTGTTCAGGAGAGGTTCAAACTATACTATACAGCAGCACTTCTGTTTACAGAGTATTATCATCATTTGTACAGACATTTTTTCAGTTGTATTCCACCTTGTTGCTCATAATAGTTCTATAATAGTATAATAATAGTTCTCTTCAGTTCCATGTCCAAAGTTGACAATGATGTAATGGCGTGAAGGAAAAATTGTGAGCACATGCCAGCCAAGTTCCAGATGAAAGTGGCCAAAAAGTAAAGATGCAACACATGTAGCATCAAACCCAGACATCAGTGTTTTAGTACCGTGCTCCCCCAGAATGCAAGTAGTGATAGCAAAACCTTCAGCTGAACGAAGAGCTCCAAAATTTAAGATTTATATGGTTATCTATTCATTCATAAGGAGGAAGTCAGAAAATCAGTTCCTTAAAGACTTATCAGACCAGCACCCTACCTGGTGATTTAAAAGCACTCCATGGTGAAACTAGACACTAAAATTCTGACTGCCTTTCTGTAGACGCTGTTATTTCAGCTACGGTTCGTTGTAGCAGAAATTTCCCCAAGTGGAAGCAGCTGAAAGTCTCAGTTCTTTTTGACAAATTCAGTCTGTATTTGTCTTTTGTGATGGGGGAACTTTTCACCAGAGCTGCTGGTCATCTTCTATGCAGCCATTATGCAGTTTGGCATGTGTTTATCTGTCATATTGTGGTTTGACTCAGCCTCAAAATAGGATGGGTTTAAACTGCAATGAACAATTAGGTCTGCAGAGAACATTGTCAGGGCTGACCTTCTCCACATCCAGGACTTGAACAGGATTGCGAATAATTCCACTTGAGCTGTGGTGTGTGTTCTCCATAGAGAACACACATTGTTGACAAAAAATGTGTAGATCTTTCCCTCCAGGTCTGCACTATAAAGTGCTATTTTCAAAAACTGACATTGTTAAATCATCAAACAGCAGCGGTGGGCACGGCTAGCTAAAACGTTAACTGCATTGACCCTGAAGCACTAATCATAAACATTAGTTCTACTAATACTAAAGCACTTTAACAACCTATGAGTTAGCGGCAGGTAATGCTAAGGCACCAAATTCAACCATGTTGATACCACCATGTGTCATTAGAAAAATGTGAGAAAGCTCTCAAAACCATACACATACATTATTGAGGGTAGGGGTCTTCAAAATAAAACAAAATTCAACAACCTTCCTGTCAATCAGTGTTAGTGTGTTAGTGAGGAAGATGCTTTTTGTTCATGATGACTATGTAGTAAACATCTCCTCTGACACTGTTTTTCAGGTCAGTTTTGGGTAGCAGCAGGATATCCAGCCAGTCAACCATAGAGTCTGTGAACGAGGAAATGGAAGAAACATTTTGTAGACGCGACTTTCCCTTCAACTTACCAGGTTCATCACCACAATATATACAGTAACTTGCAAAAGCGTTCATATCCCTTGAACTCTTCCGTAAGTTACAACCATAAACATAAATATATTTCTTTGGAATTTAATGTGACAGACCAACACAAAGTGGTAAACAACTGTGAATTAGAAAAAACATTATAGATGATTCAAACGTTTTTTTTTACGTATGAAAAACTGAAAAGTGTGGTGTGTAGAAGCATTCAGCTCTCTGTAGCGTATTGACGTAGTTTTGCCCATTCTTCTTTGCAAAACAGCTCAAGTTAAGTCAGATTAGATGGAGAGCATTTGTGAACAGTAGTTTTCAGATCTCAATTGGGTTAAGACTGGACTTTGACTGGGCCATTCTAACACATGAATATGTTTTGCTTGAAACATTGTAGCCTGTCTTTATGTTTAGGGTGGTTGTCCTGCTGGAAGCTGAAGCTCCACCCCGGTCTCATGTCTGTTGCAGACTCCATTGTCCTGTATTTGACTCCATCCATCTTCATATCAACTCTGACCATCTTCCCTGAAGCAAGCATGGTGCTGCCACCACCATGTTTGACAGTGAGGATGGTGTGTTCAGAGTGATAGGCAGTGTTAGTTCTCCTCCACACACAGCGTTTTGCACTTTGGCCAAAAAGTTGAATTTTCTTCTGGTCTGAACAAAGCTTATTCTTCCACATGTTTGTTGTGTCCAGCATGGCTCCTGGACCATGCTGGACACAACATGATCCAGGACTTCTTGTGGTTTTCTTCTTGCCGCTCTTCCAGAAAGATCACATTTGTGCAGTGATGACGAATACTTGTCCTGTGGACAGATTCCTCCTCTGAGCTGTGGATCTCTGCCTTTGGTCCAGAGTCACCATGGGCCTCTTGGCTGCATCTCTGATCAGAGCTTGTTCTTGTTCAGCTGGAAGTTTAGGTGGACGGCCTTGTCTTGTTACAGTTGTTTCACACTCTTTCTATTTCCAGATGATGGACTGAACAGAGCTCTGGGAGACGTTCAAAGCTTGGGAAATCTTTTTATACATTTTTTATTTGTAAAAAATGTTTTGAGTCAAGTATAATCTTTTTTTCTGTTTCACAATTCTATACCACTTTGTTTTGGTCTTTCACATGAAACTCAAAAGAAATATATTTAAATTATTATGGAAAAATTCAAGGGGTATGAATACTTTTTCAACCCACTGTATGTAGAGATGTTCACACCGACTGTAACTTTTCGACCAGTTTACTTGCACTGGTTTTTGTAAAGCTTCGATGCTGTCTCTATGTTTTGAGAGTGTAGATCATTACCATAAGCCTCAGGTTTCCGAAAGACATCTCCAAACATGGAGATCTCCATGTTCTCCAAATGCAGTGCGTTTCTTGACTGGCAAAAGCTGAGAGCTCAAAGAATGAATCAGATATTTTGTTCTACTCCATTCATTATGTGCGTTTCTGTTCTTTGCTGAAAAAGACTCCTTTTTAACAATGTTCTGTTTTGTAGAATCTTTGTTGCCAGATGAAAAGAGGAAAAAAGGCTCAGTTAAAGAACAAATGACACAAGCTCTGTTGAAAGGGATTAAGGACATTTTAATCACAGAGACAGACACTATTTCTCTGCTGGACATTCCCCCCACCTTAGTGTCAGTGAATGCTGATGATGCAGATGTCATAATGTAAGAGAAATTGTTTTTGATTTTTTTACCAATATTTAAATCTTTTTTTTATCTCTGATTGGAACAAGCTATTGTTAACTCAACCTTGTTTTGTATTGCAGAGAGAGAAATAAACAGTATTCTGAAGTTTGCAGAAACAGAGGAAACAATGAGAAGTATGTGGATCGAGCCATGCAGACACTGAATGGAGCGACTAAGAACAAACAGATACAGAACAACCTCATGCTCATGGTGGACACAGGTTTGATTCAAGACAATACATTCACTATAAAAAAGTATAGCACACTGCAAAATATACCAAGCTCAAAGTAATTAAAATGTTTTTTCCCATCATATAAGTGAAAAAAATCTGACAATGGCACTGGTATGTTTTTTAATCAATATTCAAGAATTATTGACTTAAAACCTATATATTGCTGAACAGGGTTTCCCCCAGTGTATTATCAGCCTGGCGGGCCACCAGGCTAAGTGTTGTTTATTTTAAATAGGGTTTTTTGTTGCCTGGTGTAAAAACATTTTGCTTGACAATGTCAAACATTGATAAGTTTTAATTGTTGTTATTAAACGTTATCAAACACGCTGTTTTGAAGCTAAACAAACCTTAGAAACATACATGAGAATCAACTCATTTAAAGATAAAACTCCATTTGACACAAATACAAACATTCTTGGGATCTTGTTCACGAATGAGGGAAGAAGGGAGCAGGAGACTGACAGGCAGACTGGCGCAGCGTCTGCAGTTAAGCGGGCGCTGTGCCGGTCCGTCGTGGTGAAGAGAAAGCTGAGTCAAAGAGCGAAGCTCTCGATTTACCGGTCAATCTTGTTCCTACCGTCAGCTATGGTCATGAGCTTTCGGTCATGACTGAAAGAACAAGATCACGGATACAAGGTTTCCTCCGTAGGGTGGCTGGGCTCTCCCTTGGAGATAGGGTGAGTAGCTCGGTCATCCGGGAGGGACTCAGAGTAGAGCTGCTGCTCCTCCACGTCGAGAGGAGCCAGTTGAGGCTCGGGCATCTGGTCAGGATGCCTCCTGGACGCCTCCCTGGTGAGGAGTTCCGGGCTCGTCCCACTGGGAGGAGGCCCCGGGGAAGACCCAGGACACACTGGAGGGACTATGTTTCTCGGTTGGCCTGGGAACGCCTTGGGGTTCCCCCGGAGGAGCTGGAAGAAATGGCTGGGGAGAGGGAAGTCTGGGCCTCCCTTCTTGGGCTGCTGCCCCTGTGACCCGACCCCGGATAAGTGGAAGAAAATGGATGGATGGATGGACAAACATTCTAGCATCAATGTTTGGCTGGACCGTTCAAGGTTGCTATCAAGCTAATTTCCTATTTGCAGCTCCACAAATCTTTTCTATAAACATTACCAAGACATATGCAAACATAAGACCATTTAGAGTTTAAAATATCAGTAAGAGCACTTGAAATCAATTCTGATATGGACAGGCAGCCAGTTCAGAAACTTTAAAATCAGTTTAATGTGAGTTTGCTTTCTGGTCCTCATCAGCGTTCTGGCACCTGAGATCTTCAGATGTAGCTTTTTGTTAGCACAGCAATCTGTCTTGCATGTTATAAAAGACTGAACTGAATCTTCTGCATTGGACTAGGACTGAACAGAGTTTTGACCTGGGCTGAATGATTCATTGACAGTGTTTGAAGTTGAACTGGGAGTTTGTTTGAATTTCTTTGACAAAAACTAAACGTTTAGTTTTGTTCATATTTAACTGAAGGAAAATATGTGCCATGAATTAATACCTAAAATATGATTAAAAATTGCACTAATAGATCTGATGTCATCAGGAGATAACATAGAGCTGTGTGTTATCAGCTTAGCTATGAAAGTGACTAAATGAATGCCATATCTGCCAATGACCCTATATAAAGATTAAAGAGAGAGAAACCTAATATTGAGCCTTGTGGGACACCATAGTTTCCATCATAACATTCTGATGAATAGTTTTTTTTTATAACAATCAATCAATCAAATTTTATTTGTATAGCACATTTCAGCAGCAAGGCATTTCAAGGTGCTTTACATAATTAAAAAACAAAATAAAAATAGCATGTGACATTGAATAAACAGTAAGAAAGAGAAATAGATTCTGAAAAAAAAACAAACAGATAAAAACATACTTTTGTTACAGAATTTAAGCACCTGTCGTCGCCGTTTAACACGGGTATTATCCAGGCCCCTTCGCCTAAGAGGACAAGGTCTCCAACCTTGCAGCACCAGGCTCCGTCCTCCTATCACGCAAAGTTTTGAGCTAGGACTTCACTAGGACTTATAGACATTCATCTTTAGTTTTTAATCACAAACATAATCCTTCATACAGTGGAAGTATTTTTAAAAGAATTTCATCCTTATCTATAGCCACGATTGTGTCTGCCTTCGACATGTATGCACCTCCAGAGCAGGAAGTGATGGTTTACAGCCCTGAAATGAAACAGACCAATGATGCAGAGACTGTTGTGGACTCCAGGAGAAGTCCAGAGAGGAGTCTGTCCCTGACCAGCTCAGCTAGTACAGGTAATCTGGTACAGGTAACAGAGTTAAAATCACGTAAAAGAGATGTCCGGCTTCAGTTTGGTTGTTTTAAAACAAGTGTAACTCAAACATATTCCTTTCCAGTTATTTCCACCTGCTCGCTGAAAGATGTAGAAACAGTTGGGAGCAGTTTAAACACACAGGCAGACTTTGAGCTCATCATGACGTCAGATAAATTCCATTACTCCTTACTTTTAATGGAGAGGACCGTACTGCGGAACAACTTCCAAAGCCAGCTGGCTGCTTACAGAAAGCTGCCTTTGCTGCAAGGTAAGTTCAACCTTTTTGTACAGTGGGTGGTCTCTCTCTCTTTCTCTCTCTCTCCTCTCTCCCTCTCTCTCTGGACTGAGATGTCTGATGTTGTTCCTGGGATCTGTTTGAGTCACTGCTCCAGTTTGGGGGTGACTGCCCCGAGGGCCCCGATGACCACAGGCACCACTGTGGTCTTCACCTTCCAGGTCTTCTCCAGTTCCTCTCTGAGGCCCTGGTATTTCTCCAGTTTCTCCTTTTTCCTGATGTTGTGGTCACTTGGTATTGCTACATCCACCACAACGGCTTTCCTCTGTTCTTTATCCACCACCACAATGTCCGGTTGGTTCTCCATTACCATCTTGTCTGTCTGGATCTGGAAGTCCCACAGGATCTTAGCTCGGTCATTCTCCACCACCTTTGGGGGTGTTCCCCACTTTCCAAAGCCACCGGGAGGAGTGTGTGTGTGTGTGTGTGTGTGTGTGTGTGTGTATATATGTATGTATATATATATATATATATATATATATATATATATATATATATATATATATATATATATATATATATACACACATATATACATATATATATACACATATACATATATATATATATATATATATATATATTTTGTTTTGCTATCTTTGTGGGGACTTTCCATTGACTTCCATTCATTTCTACTCATTTCTACAGCCTAAACCTTACCTTTACCCTTTTCCTAACCCTAACCATCACATACCTAACCCTAACCAAAACTCAATTCATACCTTAGCCCTAACTCTGACCCCTGACCCAAAAACAGGGTTTCCCCTCGTGGGGACCAGGCTCAGGTCCCCACGAGGAGCGATTGGTCCCCACAACGTAGCATATGTCAGGAAAATCGTCCCCACAAGGTATTACAAACAAACACACACACACACAAAAGTCAAGAAAGTGATTACCATGATTTTCTCAGACCCTGACAGACTGGTGAAACCTAAGGAAGAGGAACAGAGTGAAGCAGAGACTTCCTGCTCTCCAGCCCTACGATGTCTCTGGGTTTTCAGTTGTGAGCTCAGCAGAGGCTGTAGGGTCAGTAGCATGGCCTGGAACAAAAAAAACCCGGTAAGATACACACTACCCAGGAAAATTGTGAGGTCAGAAAAACTCTGCAACAGGACATACATTGAAATAATAATTTCCCACTAATCTTGACTTTATTAAGTAGGAATCTAGAATCCAGAATTTTTGGCCCTAAGTTTCACCAGAAACGCTTTTCTTCTTCTGTTGTCATGTTAACATGTTTCACACAAAATACCACTGATGAGGCATTGCCTTCTATCCTCATTTCCTTTGTGAATAATCATCAGTATCATAGAGCAGAATCATAAATTGCATTTCCACCAACCATTGATGTTATACTGGTCTTATGGCCACTAAGCTATTTTCTTCAGTTTCTGGATTACAGTTAGCTGGTTGTTAACTTCTAACCCTAACCTCACAACAAAATTTCTGATGTGTCTGTTATATAATTGCACAGTTATTGCCACTGATATTTTCACCTCATCATAACATTGACTGTGGTGTTTTTGTGCTAGGACCTCCTTGCTGTAGGTTATGGTGAGACTGACTACAGAAACCATGGACCAGGCCTGGTGTGCTGCTGGTCTATTAAAAACCCGACGGTATGACTGACTTCAGTTCATGTCTCCGCAGTAAACAGATGTTTGTGTAGTTTGAATGGGTGAATGACTGAATGTTTTGGGGTCCTCTGGACTTGATAAAGCACTGTACACGTACAGGTCATTTACCGCTTCACTGTCAACAAGTAGCTCTACATATCAGTGTATAGAATGTTCAGCAGCCTTTGGACTCGTGATTTCTACTACATTTGTTCTGTCTTGTCATTGTCACAGTTTCTAGTTGTCCTTCAAGATAGGCCATTGGTTGGTTAGGTATGTAGAAGCTTCAGCTGTTTTCCTTCTTCTCTTCCTGCAGTGGCCTGAGCGAATCATTAACTGTGACAGCGCTGTAACAACTGTGGATTTCTCATCCATCAGCCCTGGGCAGCTGGCTGTGGGAATGTGTGACGGCAGCATTGCTATCCACAATATGCAGAGTGCAGATAATAAGTCACCTTTCATCAGCAGCCGGTGAGGAATGAGCGTTGGTGGATGGTGCAGCTCTCTTATCATTATTTAATTAGAGATGCACCGAAATGAAAGTTTAGGCCAGTAGTGACAGTGGATATGGGTTTTCCTCATAACTCTTCCACACTGTAGAGAAATGATCACACTGTTGAGATTCTTTCTCTGCTTCAGTTAGACAACCCACAGTCACTATGACACGCCCTCTCTTAATACACACAGCAACAAGATGGAAATAAACTTTGATAATTAACACCAATGCCAATGTAAATGGCAACATATGGTACATCCCTGAGTTACTTTCCTGTGTTGCTGTTCTGTTTCTTCTGGTATGCAGTGAATGCGCCAAAAGACACCTTGGGCCAGTGTGGCAGCTCAGGTGGAACCAACAAGAACTGAGCTTCACTGGAGAGGAGAAGGTTGAATCTCTGTACTCTGTGGGAGCAGACGGCAGAATCTGCAAGTGGTTTGTCATCAATGGTGGCCTTGACTGTACAGGTACAGTTCTCCACTGTAAAATCTGCCTTTTCAATTTCCAGCTCACAGTGCTCTTTGAGGCAAAGAGAAACAAAATGAAACAATAAGTTATGTAAAGCCTTTATGGATTTTCCTAACATTTTCATGTGAAAAACAAGATGCATATCCATATGTTCCAAATACAAGATGTTTAGATATATGAAGAATTAATATAGATATTTAAAGGGACAGTGTTTAATAAACTTTTTTGAACTTTACATCATGTTATCAAAAACATATGTGGAGTGTTGCCTTGATTCTTTCATGTATGTTTTGAGAATTTTTTTAATCTCCCATGGCAACCATTCAGCTGTGCAGAACTCCTGGGTGGACCTAGTGCCACCTTCAAGATGCAGCCCTTCTAAGCTCCCCAGTTACTCAACTCCTTCAGACTAGCCAGTAACAATTAGCAAACAGTTGGTGGAACTGTGCATCTGCTGAGCTCGTTGTGAGCTGCTTCTCAATACAGCAGCTGTAAAAATGTTGTTGAAGGATTAATAGAGGAGTGATATTGTGATGACTTCCTGAAGGTGGAGTTTCAGAAAGAGCAGGAGTTTTTAAAGAGACAGAAGCCCAATTTCAAGGTGCTAAGTATCAAAGTTCAATTTCTTTTAAGTCATATTTGATATACAAGGTGGGCCATAAGTTTCCATACATAGGAGAATGTAAAATGTATATATCTTTTATATTTCAGGTACCCAAGAAGATGTGTTTGACAAAAGAGTAAAGAATTGAAATTATACTGATGGATGGATCGGGAAGCAGTCGCAGGTTGCACAAAACTTTAACAGAAAACATGGAACCAGCATCACACACGACACTGTGGCAAAACTTATTTGCAAGTTTCAGAAAATGTTGCAGATCAACCATGAAGTAGTCCAAGATGTGCAGCGATTACACAGAGTCCCACAAAAATAAAAATGGTTGTCCACTATAAAATGTTTATTTTTTCTATGTATGAAAACTTTTGGCCCACCCTGTATATACCATTTTTATAACAACTAGAGGTAATAGTTACTTGAGTGTGCTAGACATTTCCTCTATGTGTCTGGACAACACATAATACTATTACTTTAAGACTGAAAAGACTTTAAAATGTTTCTGTGAGCAAATTTATTCCCACTTAAAAGAGCTAAACTCACTACATTAGTTGTGAAACAACCTGGATATTAAGAGTAGAGCGTTGTTTTGTTAAAATGCATTAAAGTCACTTTTTTTCTTCAGTTAAGAATATGCTCTTAATAAGATTAACAACTGAATATTTAATTGGTTATTGTATAGACCTGATGAAGCTCAAGAAGATGAATAACACCCTGAGAAAGACTGAACAGAACAAGCCAGAGAAGACAGCAGAGTGTGTGCTGTCTGTTCTCACCCCTGGTCTGTGCTTTGACTTTCATCCAAGTGTAAGTTGCTCTAGAATATCTGTAAGTTACTGGCTGCTCATATGCCAGCTGGCTCATAGCATGTTTCTGTTTGTGGCACCATGCTCCTCCAGGACTCCAACATCTATTTGACTGGTACCTGGGAAGGTAACATCCACAAGTGTTCCTGCTCCAACGGTCACCAGTTTCTGGAAACTTACAGGAAACATTTTGTAAGTTTGACACAGTAAAAGTCACCTCCTCTTTCTGAGACTATTTCTTCCACTGCAGTGAAATCCACCAAAACTAAGTCAAACTTTCTTACATAATGTTACTGTTAACGGTGGGATGCAATTAGGAAATTTCTCAAATCATTTTAATTCAATTCAAGTTTTTTTCATCAAGGGCAGTGCAGTAAACAATGTTACATGATAAAAACAAGCAACTATTGTTTTGTACAAAGGTTTTCTAGCCACAGACTAATTTGTAAACCCTGTCAGGCCTGTCACAATAAGCAATAAATCAATTATTGTCATGATAAATTAAAACAAGCTCAATAATTTCCATTTGAATTAGTTATTGTTTTTTCTTTTCTCTCTTTCTACCAAAAACTGGATGATGAAAGTCTTCAGTCTTTTGCTTTAGTCACAACTAGCCCCTTTTTGAAGGACAATTTTGTTTGCAGAAATGTCGTAATTCATTAAATTTGGTGTTTCTGTAGTTTTGCTTATTTCAGAAATGTAAAATGTCTTTCAGTTCCAGTGTTAAAAGTTCATTAATATTTAAAGTTTATTGATCTTTGAGAATGTGCTCCCGCATTATTATACCATTACCATAATATTACTTGAAAATTGTCTCAAACAACAATATTATCAGTAATTGCAATAATTTCTGGGACAATTTATCATTGAGCAAAATTTGTTACCATAACAGGTCTAGCTGATTAACAGCTGTCAATCATTTTTTAAAGAATCAACTACAAACATTTGGCCCAAAAAGTGTTTTAATTTTGAATAAAATTTGGTTACTTACTGAATCAATAAATAAAGTAATTTGTAGCATGTAGAAGAGCAAGTTCTACATGACCTTGGTGGAAACTGGAGTGTTGTGGATTCCAGAATTCTGCTTCACTTGGTGGCAGCGTGTTGGACAGTTTTCTTTTTGAAAATGGTATTTTTAAATTGACTAGAGTATTTTTTGTTTGTCTGGTATAAAGTAAAAACTGAAAACGTTTTGAATGAAAAACATGTTAGCATAGCAACACAACAGCTGTTATTTGCTCTCATCAGGGAGTCTCAGTACATACCAGATGTTCTCTGGCTTTAGATTTTAAATTTTAAAGTCTCTGCACTAACAATATTCTGCACAGAATGTGCCACATTTAATTTGGATTTTTTAAGATGATTTCTAATGTTACTGTGTTTTTTTTTTCTTTTTCTTTTTTTATACATCACAATAGGATCTGTGCACTTTTGAGAACAACAGTAAGTTTCACAAACCCCAGTCCTGGTGGCTTGTTCACTGTAGCAAAATGATAATTCTCTAGGAACCTGCAGCTGTTGTTGGCCATTGGAACGGAACAGTAGCACCATAATAATCTACATAGAACTGAATCAGTGTTGTGTTCAAGACCACCTAACCCGAGACCAAGACAAGACCAAGACCAGAGTGTATCGAGACCGAGACAAGACCAAGACTTTTGGGGTCCGAGACCGAGTCAAGACCAAGACCAGCGGCCCGCGCTACATGACACAATAAAATGTAAAATATGATCGAAATTGCTTCTCAAAATAATCTGAGAGATCCATATTACCATAAAACACCTAGATATTAAATACTTAATACATTTTACCAATATTAAATATTCCATTTATGTGCTAAAAAGTGTGATGGTCTCGTGCCATCCCTAAAAACATAACGCCCTGGGCATTTGCCCATATTGCTCATATAAGAAACCACCACTGTCTGCACCATTAAACATAGCAATTGAGGCAATGCCCTGACTGTAAATAACGCTCAACCATGAACACTGACCAAGGAGCAACAAGTAAGAAGTAACCAAACAGAAGGCGCTCATCGTGACTGTTTTCACTCTCTATCCCAGTACATGAAGCCAGGTAGTCTGACACCATGGGAGACATTACAGCTGCCACTTTGAACAAAAACAATCAAAGAGCAATGTGCATGCTCTGCGTGCTCTTTCGTTCTTGTGTTTTAGTTATTTGTTAATTTAAATATTAACGTACATAATAAAATAAAATAATGATGCAGTGTACACGGAGCATTACAAGAACAAAGAACGAGTGTTCTGTCAGGTCAGCATACGTTGTCAGATAGTCGTACGCTTAGCTCAGATATACGCTGTCATTACCATATGATTTTATTTAATCAGCAACATAGAATCATGACGTAGATCATCATACACTTGGTTATTAACAGTTGTATGGCATCCAGCTGCAGCCAGACCTGCTTTAAACACACTTTGAAACCACGACAACGTATGTATATCTATCTAGTTATCATATTAGAAACAATTTAATGACTTATTTTCGTCATAACTTGTTGCGTATACTGACAACTACACTGACGGTCGGACTTAATGCGCATGCGCTGGCATGGTACTAACTGCATGTATGCTATTCTGACAGCGTATGGCTATCTGATAGAACACTGGCTATTTCTGTCAGACACGTCATTACCATAAGATTTCATTTAATCAACAACATAGAATCATGACGTAGATCATCATACACTTTGTTATTAACAGTTGTATGGCATCCTGACTTAGCGGTTAAGTGAGTTTTACACGGGCGTGTGTTGTAGCTGACTCCAGCAGCAGCCAGACCTGCTTTAAATACACTTTGAAACCATGACAACACATGTATATCTATATAGTTATCATTGAAAACAATTTAATGACTTATGTTCATCATAACTTGCTGCGTATGGTGAACTGACAACTCCTCTGACGGTCGGATTTCTTAATGCTTAATGCATGTATGCTATCCTGACAGCGTATGGCTATCTGATAGAACAACGGCTCTCAGTGAGTGACACTCCAGTCCTATCTAATAAGTAAAGAGCCGTAGAGAAGAATCGACTGTTTCTGAATGTCACATCACTATATTGCAGACTTTTGGACATAGCGTTGTCCTATATATGCGACAAGTCAGTCAACATCTCCGCACAATAATTCAGCGCAGTGAGTGACTTTTTTTCATCACAATGCTTATGTGTGTCTATACAGCTAGCTTTGATAACATCACGTTAACGGAGCTTACCTTCTTTGAGCTACTTTTCTAAGTGACGAAAAAAGTTAGACATTGTCCCCATCGTCTGTGAAAGCGAAGCGCTGCTGAGTTAGCTGTGGCCATCGGATTTCTTACTATTTATGCAGCGCTATTATATTACTGACGATTAGACAAACATTTTCTGCCGCTGAGAGGAAACCACTGCGCATGTCCTGGAGCGCCGCGCGCGAGTGAAAGGTGGGGAGGGGAGGGGGAGTAACAGAAACACGTGGTTGCTTGGATTTTAATCGGTGGGTTTTGCATCCACTGAAAACAAAGATGTTAACAAATAAAGTGGACAGAATGCTGTACGTTTAGTGATATTTTCACAGTTGCGGTATTGACTGGTCTTGAAATAAAATGCCGAGTCCTCAGCGCCCGAGACCGAGACAAGACCGAGACCAAATGCGGTCGAGTCCGAGACGAGACCGAGACCATCAAAAAATGGTCTTAAGACCAAGACCAACTTCGAGTACCACAACACTGGAACTGATTATGAACCACGATAATGTGAAACAATAATCCTTAGAATAAATAACATAATTTGAGTGGCTTATTTATGTTTGTGGTGTTTCCTGACAGTGTCCTGTGAACTGCATCACATGGTGTCCTCTCCATCCTGATGTGTTCCTAAGCTGCTCCTCTGACTCCACCATCCAACTCTGGAAGCAGGACTGCATTAACCCTTTGTTAAGCTTCACCTCCAACCAGCCGGTGGGTGAAGTCAGGTGGTCTCCAAAGTATGCTACAGTATTCAGTGCTGTTAACGAAGGCCAGCTTGAGATCTGGGACCTGAATTCCAGCTTGTAAGTCTGAGGAATTTGCTTGTTTCATTTCACTCTGCCAGTAAGCACATCAGCACGCAGAAAACAACTGGAAACAAGGGGAGAAAGTGAACCAGATTCTATAACTTCCATCTTCCAGTTTGGACCCAGTCATCGTGCAGCCTGCTGCTCCTGGACTGAAGATGACGTCCCTTCTGTTTGCATCCCTCACAGACTGTGTTGTGGTAGGAGACAGTGATGGCCAGGTGACGGTGTACCAGCTGCAGAACCTCCATGTTGGAGAGAGCAGCCAGGTAAATCACACAAACATGTCAGGCATACAAGGGACATAATGTATCTTTTGAAGTACCAAAATCCAGACATGGAAGATCATCATTTAATTAATAATTTATTTAGCTCCATTTGGTCATTTATGACCAAATATTGAGCAATTAAAGTCAGAGCAAGAGGAATGTTTATGACATTTTATTGCTGGCAAAGATGTCATGGCCCTAATTCACATGCAATTTCTGGTCAGCTTTATCAGCTGGTGCACTACGTTTGTCACAGCTATTTCTTAGAAATTTGGTAAAATCAGAACCAATTAATTTAAGCTTCAGTAGAGTCCTTTCCTCCAGCAAACAATTGTTTCTCAATAGCCGAGGGTCCGGACCC
The DNA here is from genome assembly GCF_051168715.1 of Poecilia mexicana. NCBI lineage: Eukaryota > Metazoa > Chordata > Actinopteri > Cyprinodontiformes > Poeciliidae > Poecilia > Poecilia mexicana. Next base: position 29,046,397 of record NW_028263386.1, read on the forward strand.
TCTGGACAAAGCAAAGAGTGGAACAAGGGGCTGGTTTTACCAGAGGGTCCTTCATAGTAAGTAAACCATGTGTGTTCAATGTACAACCCTTTTTTATTCCACCAAAAAGGGTTTTTCCCTGAAACACAAGTATTCTGCATCAGAAAATGTTTTAACGGTGCATTTTCCGATGCATGATGTTTTCTGAAAATGAGCAGCAACTATAAATGAGACGTAGAAGAATATAGCAGAGAAACAGATTACCAAGACAGATTTAGTTTTAGTTTCAGATAGTGAAGTACAATGTGGTATAAAATTCATATTGCGATATGTATTCTGATGGGTAACAGCAATGATATTTATCATGATATGTTTTTGGTATAAAAGTGGAATCAATTATACAGTCATCAATTAGCTAACATTATCTGCATCCAACAACATTACTCAACTTGCATCATAGTATTCTGTGAGAAATACTTATTAAAATCTTCTGTGAACACAAAGTGAAATCACAGCAGTTCATTTGAAATCATCTAAATGGTTTTATTGTGTCATTGACACTTTAACACACTCAGAATGTGATTTGGAACCTGATGTTTCAGGGAGACGTTATTCAAGACCTCCTCCGCTCTGCATCTCCCAAAGAACTTCAGGAGACTTTGATGTAGTGGACCCAGAGCACCATGATGCATCTCTAGTTTAAATGTATCTACAACTTTGCAGCTACAAGTTAAATCCATCCATCCTTCATCAATAGCTTATCCCTGCTCCAGCAGCCATTGGGTTGGAGATGAGGTCCGTCTGGTTGCCAGTCCATCACAGAAGTGATTTAGAGAGATTGATTAACAGCCTCATTTTTGTCGAGGAAACTGGAGTACCTGGAGAGAACCAAGGTATGAATGGAGAGAACCAGCAAACTCCATCCAGACTCCAGGTCAAGATTTGAACCCAAGACTTTCTTGCTGCAAGGCAACAATACAACCAAACTGCTCCAGAACATAAACCACAGTAGCAATTTCACTGAAACAAGCTGCTTCTGGTGAATGCGAGTCACTCAGGCTGCAGCAGCATCTTAACTGGTCAAATTCAGATGTATTACTAATGTAAATTATTTTATTATAATTATTATCATAATCGTGTTTCTCAGTATTTAACCTGCTGTTCATGGTTCAGAGCTACCAAGGAAAACAGACTGATTCTAATCTCAGGTTAACTGGTGCATCTCTAATAGTTATTATCTTGTTCAGTGATTTATTAGCCAACAATGTTGAGCCAATACAGTCTTTGATTTGGTCAGCATGGTGATATAAATGAAATCTTTAATAAAAAAAAAAGTAATGTATAGCAGCCAGTCTCGAGCCTGGTTCTGTTGGACGTTTCTCTCCACTGTTGTCCTGAGCTTTTCCTCAGGAAGAGAGAGACTGTAGAAGGGACGATTCAGAGCGACCTGCTGGCTTTCTGACTGGAAACTTTTAAAAAAGTGTCACTTTATGATCAGCTGGGTCTGTTTGTTTTGTATTAGAACTGGACTGGAATAACATGCATGTTATAAAATGTAATTTTGATGGTGACATCTTCTCAGAGCATTCATTTTACAAGCATGATCACTAGAAAAGAGTATTTGTGTAGATTACAGCCTGTACAACAACTAATCACTAAATGGTATCACAGTTACAACAAATGAATTCTCACATTATGTCAGCCTTTATTCTTCATTTAAGGATCAAAACTCTGCAACACTGTCAGGAACAAACCATACATGAAGAAGATAATTTAAGAGAAAAACTACTGTTTAAATAATGTGTTCTGTAAACTCCATCAAAGGTCATCGTTGACCTCTGATCAAGCTCGCCATCATCGTAACAGTTCTGAAATCAAAATATAATTTGCATAACAAGATTAGAGATTAGCAAAAAATAACAACAACAAAAAAATAGAATTCATTTAATACTTAAAAATGTTTTGGGATAAAAATCCCCCCAAACATTTATGATGATAGAAAGTATTGGTGTTTTGTTTCGTTGAATAAAATGTGTGTTTCTTCTTATCAGGAGTTTTATCTAATGTTTGATGTCAATTCATGTTGTATGTTCTGAACTAACATGTTTCATTTATATGAAGCCTCAAATAATAAAGTTGTTTCCTGTTTCTTCATTGTCTTGGATTTTTTTTGTTGTTTTTTTTAACATCCATATGAATTTATCATTATACTCTAAGCCTGTTAATTTTAACATGAGAAAGAAAAGCTTTAAATTGGTCATCACAGTACAGGAAACAACACTGAGTTATTTTCTCCATATGCTTTTAAATTTTAAATATTAGATTTACTTCCAGTTAGAGGAGGGCATTTATCATATTGTCATATTGTATTTATTGTGATAAATTTCTTATAAGGATTTTGATTTATTGTTGCCAAAATAAATTCCAATTAATGTTTAAAAAAACAAAACTGTCTATATTGTTGGGATTATTACTTTTGCTATTTTCTCCACTGTTTGCTCAATGAGACATTCTAACAAGTGTTTTAGCATCATCCTACATAAAAAAGAAAAATCACCATCAAAAATAAGCCAAAGAAGCAAAAGGTTCCCAGCAGAACATCGGTCACTGTCTTTGTCCAGCAGGTGGCAGCATTGTGGTAATATTCAGCTGGTTAATATTCAGCTGGTTAATATTCAGCTGGTTAATATTCAGCTGGTTTGCCTCTAGCAGACGATGATGGGTGTAGTCAAAGTCTGGATGACAGCACCGTACAGAGCGGTGTCTTCAAGGTATTCTGTTTGTGCCACAAAACATGTTCTTCGTGCCTCACTTGAAAACTTCTGTCAGTTCATCTCTAAAAGGTCTGTTGTCGACATCAGCAGTTCAAAAGCAACATGTTGCTAGGTTAATATTCAGACAACCACCATCAGTTGTTCATGCTTAATACAGGGAAAATATAATTCTTAACAGTTTATTTGTTCATCGAATGTTCTCGCAAATCAATGAAGCACAGTTCAACAGCTTCATGAACACAATGTTTAAGGCCTTCCCAGACTCTGGCTGATCCAGTTTTGCGATCTGCTCACTGTCAGATCCGTAACCTTGTTCTCCCAGCTGAGTTCAGTGAATCAGTGCAGGCCTGGTGCTGATTAGACTAAGACTGAAAGGGCTGAGGGGAGAGGCATGCAGTGTCAAAGTTAGAGATGGAAAGAGAGAACAAGAAAAAATGGTGTCTGTGTCGCCCAGCATCACCCACCTCTTGATCTGTGTGACAGTGGAAGAGCTTCTTCTAAGCTTCTTAGAAGAGGATGGAGGAAGGGACAGGCTGATTTTAGGTGACATAGGGGGAGGGAGGATGGAACAGTGGGACGCCTTTGACGTGTTTGACCTGAAAGAACAGTAGAAAGAAATTTGACATCTTTATGTTTTCATGCACACTGGAGATAGGCACCAGCATTCCTGGTGACCTCGTATGTGTGTGTGTGTGTGTGTGTGTGCGCGTATGGATGGATGGAGCTAAAGATTAGGGCGATGGCAAGGAGACATTACAGACACTGATGATAAGTGTACCAGGAGAAATATGCAAAAAGCTGCTCAGCAAATATGAAGGATTTGAGTTCTGCAATACCAATTTAAATATTAATTCCAAGCACTGTGGATTGTGGTGGAGAAATACTGCTCCTTCCAGTTGGACTGCTCTAGGTAATTTTACAGGCTTCTAAATTACAGGATGTACTTCCTGTGAGGGCATTGCCAGTTGTGACAACTTCCTGTCCCTATATGAATCACCCCTCACTGCTGCCTCGAGGGGTAAGAATTAAAAGTTTGGGTCAGGGCAGTTCTTGCTCCTTGTAAGGAACTTGTTAACTGACCCAGGACGATGGAAGACACATTTATAAGCAGATGCACACTAATATTGTATTAACTTGAATTTTAAGCTTTGAGTTTGAGGAGTCTTTTTTCTTTCTCCTAAGGATAATCACATGGGACCAGCTGCTGTATGACGGTACCTGGAAGAGGAGGAAGCTGATCTTGGTGTCCGTTTTCCCTTCACTGCTCTCAGACTGTCTCCCTGGGTCAGACTGGTTTCCTTACAGTTGCTCTGCTCATATAAAAAAACAGCATTACTTTGACTATACTTCTACACTGCTTAAAAACCGATGCCAAAAACTTAAATGACTCACTTCATCCAAACTGTAGGATTTGCACAGAGTGGTTTTGATTGACAGATCATTCATGCTTGTAACCAGATGAGGCATTGCTTCTTGTTTGCCCAGTGGTACCGGGTCAGAACCAGGCAGATGGTACTGCTGCTGCTGTTGCAGCTGTCGATTGAACCTCTGCTGGGCAAGCTTCTGTTTGGAGCGATGCACGTCTCCCTGAACCCACAAGCTGTGCTGTTTCCTGCATGCACACACACACACACACACACACACACACACACACACACATATACGGGTTTATATGTATTAGCAGGACAATTTTTACACACACACACACACACACACACACACACACACACACACACACACACACAACACAATGAGTGATAAATTACTCTACCTAAAAATATAACTTAGCATCTTCTGGTGATTTTTTGGGGTTAATTGTTTCCTATCTGATGGAAACAATTAACAGTGCTGAGAAATAGATGACCTCAAGCTATATTAGTCAATGGGATGGAAATTTATTCACTTCAAATTGATAATGACATTGACAAAATGCAAAGCATTTATTAATAATTAAAGAAATAGATTATTAAGAGATAAGGGTTTGTTCAAAAACTAAAGGTTAGGACAAATATTTAAAACAACTGCACTTTAGCTAGAGGAATTTCTGTGAGGAATAATTGTTGCCAAGAGTTAAAACTGATTTCCATTCTTTAAAACAAATGTAGAAAAATAATTTGCTAAATAAATACCAGGTCTGATTATGATTGTTTATTTATATTTTCTTTTACTAATTGGTCTAAAGATACGTTGGAAATATGTTTTAGAAAAATATACTGGATGAGTCTGTTGTTGGATGTAGAAAAAAGTGAAGGTATAAATGAGCTTATGCTCACGCTTCACTTTTTTTTTACTTCATTTGTTTGCCATGATCATCAAAAGTAGAAGAAATAAATATTTTAAATATTACACTCTATTTGTAGTGAATGTATGTAATATGAGTTTCACTTTCTGACATGAGTGACAGTAAATCTTGAACTTTTCACCATATTTAAGGTTTTTTGGGCATACTTGTTCATACACTCCACATAATCCATTCATGACCATGAAAGATTTCTTGAGTTTCCCTCAGGATTTGAGTTAATACTGATCTAAAATATGACAAATTATTCTAGAAACAGGCGCCATCAAAATAAAAATTTCAAATGTAGTTTTTCTTGTTCAGCCTTAACAAAGTCTAAAGCTTACTCTTCTAAGAAGTTCTGCTGGGGACCAATGATTGACCCGGGTCGGCAGATCCTGATCCAAGCAATAGCCTCAGCTGCTGTGAACCTGAAGTGCTTCATCAGATAGCAGGCGATCAGGGTGCCTGTACGGCCCAAACCAGCTGAGATTGGAAAGTGATACATTTAGCTAATGCATGGCTCTTAAAGTGCAAGAAAAAAAATAACATCCAACCGCACCTTTACAGTGCACGGCCACAGCTCCCTCTGCGCTCTCACACACATGCAGGAAGCGTCTAACGATCAGGTCCGAGGGTGTTGAGCCGTCCATGAAGAAGAAATCATGGTGTTCAAATCCTGCATCCTCAAACCGTCGGCTCTCATACAATTTCTTGTTCAGGCGGACCACATCAGTCACGTTGTTTTGGCTGAAGAATTCAAAGTACGCCTCAGGTGCATGGAGAGGATAACCTTAAAATTCACAAGGACAAGCCAAGAAGGACCCAGTTACAGTGGATTTAAGAAATAACACTTGATGTTATTTCAGGATTTCAAAGTTGACAATTACAGACGTACTTTATCCAATCTGACTGAGCTTGAACTATTTTACAAAGACCAGGCAAACATTTCAGTCTCCAGACGTTCAAAGCTACTAGAGACAAATTCCAGAGGGTCTGCAGCTGGAATTGGCTCTGCAAAGTGTTGAGTCAGGAGACCTGAATCAATATAGTACACCAACACTTTTCAGATTTGCCTTTGCTGAAAATATTGAAAACCAAATATATTTTCCATCTTTTTCTCAGTTTTGTAGTTACTTTGTGTCACTTCAAATCCAACCAAAAGACATTGAGATGTATCTTATTTCATGATGAAAGATGAAGAAAGACAAGAAATCGTCCTGACTTATAAAGGCGTAATGATTCCATTAGCTTAGCAAGGCAAACCAAGGAAGACTGTTTCCTCCTTTGAAATTCCCTGCAGTCATGAGAAGTCGTCGACTCACCGTTCTCCACCCTGTTTCGAGCATGAGGGCTGCTGAAAGCCAGAATTTTTCCTGGGATGATCCAGTTCATGTCTCCATTTTCAACTCGCTGAAGTCAGACACAGCAAAAAATGGAAGTTACTGAATAATGTGCATCAACTATTCACACAGATATCAAAACCCTTTATAGTTTTGCTGACAATTACTATCAAGGAATAAATCCAAATCAAACTTAAGGGTTGCCACAGCTAATCACTTTTACCTCGTAGTGTTCATATTCCTCAGAACTAAAAGTTTCAAAATCCAGGAAGCAGTGCTGCAATGCCTGCAAGAGAGAAACGTAATAACAATGTTCACAAGAACCAGAGAAGCCAACTGTCACTCCAGGGAGGGAGGAGATGGAAACATGAGGAGAGGCGAGCTGTGCACACTACCTTACGTATTCCCTGTAAGCAGTCCAGGACAGTGAGGCTGAAGGTGCTCTCTGCCACCGCCGCGTCCCTGTGGGACACGTAGACGTTAGTAGTGCAGATGGAACTTCTGCATAGCATGACATTAAATAATGTTATTATCAGATCACTGCTACAATATGTTTATGTACGTATGTACAATATGTCATGCAATGTGCTAATGCTAGGGCATTAGCACATTGCATGACAAAAATCTGTTGCAGTTTTCACACAAGAAGGTTTTCATTGCAGATAAAAATGTATATTTCTGTTACTGCATCAGGTGAGCAGAAAGGTCATACTGAACTGTAAGATAAACTAAAAGTCTATTTCACAGTTTTTTAATGAATCTGCCCTTCAACTGACCATCTATAGCTTAAAATATTTAACATAGAAAAATGTGAAGTAGATAACAGGGATGATTTAAGTTTCTGTCTTTGTGGTTTTATTACTAGATCTTGCCATTTGAGCTTAGTTTATTCCATTCTGGTAGTTTCTTTGCGCATTTATTCTTCTCCATGCATCTGGACTTATTTCTTTAAATCACTTATTTATTGTTAGTTCCAGGTTTTCCCCTTCAGTTCTCTAGTTTCCTTTCCACAGGTTCTCCTTCCTTAGTTCATTGTTCTCCTTTTCCTCAGCCAGCTGTGATCCGTCTCCTGTCTGCGCTCTCAGCTGCTTCCATTCACCTCTGACTGGTTTCTTTGTCCCCCTGAGGATTTGGCTCTTCTGATCATTCCATTCCTCGCTGTCTCCTCCCGCTTTTCTCCGTGATTTTCTCCTTTGTCCCTGAGTTACAGCTGGTTTACTTTCTCTGCTGTTTTTACCTGCTTTGTTGTTACAGTTTTAACATTTTTTCAATAAACATCATTCAGTAATGTTTGTCAGGGGCAACAACAAGGCAACAGCAGCAACTTTACCACCATGGAGATTCTGATTTGTGTCAGCCACATTTGTGAAATACAGAAAAATGAACCTTTTTCCCCCAAATCATTGGAAGCAGCATGATCATCCAGGGTCCTGAATTGGATCTAGTGTTACATGCTTGGTTCAGATGAGCCACTGGTGTAAAGTAACTAATTAACTGGTTAGATTTCCAAGTACCTAGATTTTCTTTTTGTCAACAAGCAGAAAGCTGCTAACTGGTGCATGTTTGTGGGTTTGTACCTGAATGGCAGGTAGGGAGTATTATTTCCTGAGATCAGAGTTCTGTAGGCTTCATCTGGACTCCTTTTCAAATAGATAACCTACAGAGTAAAAGTTAAACTGGGTTAGTAGCAGTGAGCAACTAAACAAAGAAATATACTGATTAAGTGATGAATGAGGGGGAACATGAAATGATATTTACAGAGTAGGCAGCAATGAGAAAAGCAGCGTTGGCTCTCTTCTTTTGGTCATAGCTGGTGAAGTGAACCAGTTTCTTTCTAGACATTGTGAAGGACTAGCCAGACAAAAAACAGCAAAGGAACAAAAAATCACCAACAGATAAATAATAAAGGTGAAGGAACAAAATTTTAATTGGTTAAAACTTTCAGTATTACCTTGAGCTTCTTGTTGAGTTTGCAGCAGTATTTGTAGAGCATTACGAGATTTAGGGGCCCAAAGTCTGCATAGAAACTAGAGCATACAGTGTTATGTAATTCAATTAGGCTGTTTTTAGTTATCAAACGGTAAAAAAAAAAAAATCAAACAACTTATGTAACAATGAGATATAGTGTATCAGAATGTAAAAATGGATCACTTAAAATCCAACATGGCTGACATTTATTTTGACATTATTAAATGTTAATATTAAATGTTTATTAATGTTATGCCTTTTTTCTTTAGTTATTAACCATAACCCTATGATGATGATAATAATAGTAATCCATTTTATTTATAAAGCCCTTTATATCTCCAATTGAAATCTCAAAGTAAGTAAAGTTTATCCATAAAATGCTTTTCACAGACATGAAATCACAAAGCACTGTACAATAAAAATCAATTTGAAACCATACAAAACATAAAACCAACATAATAAACACAATAAAATCAAGAGTTAAATACCTGGGAAAATAGAAATGTTTTTAGTTGCTTTTTAAAAACCTCCACAGAGTCAGAAAAACGGAGCTGCAAGGGCCAGCTGTTCCATAGCCTTGGGGCCACCAACTGGCCCGGTCCCCTTTAGTTTTTAACAGTGTTGGTGGAACAACCAGGAGATTCAGACTTGAGAACAAAGACCACGAGCAGCAGAATACTTAGTTACAAACTGAAAGATAATCAGGAGAGGCCATGTAATGCTCTGTATGTCAGCACACGTACTTTAAAACTAATTCTAAAATCAACTGGGAGCCAGAGCAGTGAATATAGAACAGGAAAGATACGACAGAATTTACTGGATTTGGTGAGAAATCTGGCTGCTGCATTCTGTATTGACTGCAGTCGTGGAATTGAGGATTTATCCAGGCTGTTAAAAAAGTCCTTACAGTAGTCCAGACGAGATGACATGAAAGCATGAATGATTTCCTCCAAGTCAACTCTGGAGATCATTCGTCTAATCTTAGAAATATTTCTTAAATGAAAGAAACAAGAACAAGAAACGGCCTTAATGTGTGAGTCGAAACCTAATGATGAGACAAATGTGACACCTAGATTTTTAACCTGTGATTTTACTGGAGAGAAGGATGCAATTTTTCTGGCTGATATTTTTATGCAAATAACTGTGAGCAATAATCAAAGTTTCTGTCTTACTGGTGTTTAGAACCAGAGAGTTACTGGAGAGCCAGCCACTGATACGGGACAAATATTGGACCAGGATGGCCAACCTGTCCAGTTGATGCAGTCTAAATGAAAAATACAACTGAATTTCATCAGCATAAATGTGGTAAGAAATATCTGAAAAAGACTGAATAATGCCAGCAAGTGAAATAATATAAAAGAAAAACAAAGTGGACCCAAACTGCTGATGGCAGGCTACTGGATTGTAGCAGCAGCTGCCCTGGGGCAGGCTGACAGAAGTGAGGCTGCAACTTTTTGTGCCATCAGCCCTTCTGACCAACACCAGCAGGCAAGTATCTTTCCCAGGGACACAAACGACGAGGGCTGGCGGACCATGAATTGAACCGATGATCCACCAATTACTAACCATTCCACCCTTCACAGTCTGGTTCCAACTGTTGAGTTTTTTTTAAGAGGCATCTATATACAGACTTCTCTATTTCAGCAATCAGCCTCTTAGTACTAGCTCCTCTCTTTTCAGTCACTCCTTGCTGGTTTATTCCATTACTACTCCATTCTGCTCCCCCAGGTGACTCCTCATGTTTTCCGGTTTGCTTTCCTTTGAATTATGTTTTCTGTCTCACTTCGGCTTTCTGTAAAATTTTTGTAAGTTGTTGTTCATACTTGTTTCAATAAATACTTTTTCATTGTCAACTCCTCTTCTCCACCGTTCTGCATTTGAGTCCTCAACCAACCATCACTAATCATGACGTGGATCTGATGATGAGAGGAGAGCAGCAGCTGAGCGGAGCTGCTCAGTCAGTCATGTTCAGCAACCAGCCAGAGCCAAAAGGCAAAAAAAGGTGGCAGTTTTCTTCCAAACAAGCTGTGTATATTAAGTAGCTATGGTGCTACATGCAGATAATGTTAGCTAAATGACTAGTTAATTCAAGTCAAGTCCAAGTAAACTATAATAAAAAAATCAAAAATTATTATAATTATAATCCTGGTCAGGACATGGTGATAGTTGTAACAATTATGGAAAAATTTTTTTTGGAAAAGTTACATGTAACTTTTTCATACAGTAATTAAACTGTAGCTTTAATGTAGCTTAATCAGTTTTGGATTTTCTATTAGACCAGCCTGATAGAAATTCACTACTAATGAACTTAGTCTGAACTCTTTACTGCTGTAACAGCATTAAATAAATGGATCCACCATAATGTGACAGAAGTGTGCAGAGCACCGTTTCCAGAGTCAGTTGCAGTTTTAAGAGGAAAAACTTTGCTTTGCTTGAACCTTGAACTTGATGTGCTGACTCCACATCCTGTAGCAAAGGAAGGACACTCTGCCCTCTGCTGGACGGGATCAGCAGACCAACCATACTGGTCTCTGCTAGTCTTGCATGATTCCAGTGCTGATATTCAAACTTTAAGAGAGACTGAAAGAGGGGATCTCTTTGTGACCTCAGTTGTTATTGATACAACAGGTATGATTCATTCGATGTTGATGAAAAGCTTTAAATTCTACAGTATTTAACCTCTTATTTGTTTCTGTATCAGATTTATTTTATTGACATATTTATAGTCATTCTGTTAATAATGGTGGTTTGAAGTAAAATATTCTTAAGTATGAATTTGGTACTTATGGCTAGAATAATGGCACTTTGTGTTTATTTGATCATTTCCACTTTGATGTCTGACGATGATGACATTTAAAGTGCCAGAGACGTGAAGCCTGGTGGTGTCTGCTTACATGATTAAGTGTCTGGTCTGAACGCCATCATGGAGATTGTTCTAAATCTCTGCATCAGTCGGTGCGCTGATCTCATCTTGGCCTATATCTTACCATGGAGCCATAAGCACAAGCTAACCACGATCATGAATGAGGTCACAAACATAAACTAATGTGGATTCCTCCCCTCAAAATGACATATGCACATTACAGAGCCTAACCATAAAAAGATTTCTCTATTGGGTTACATGAAAAAGGATTGTAGTGAAAAACACCTTGGTGATCTGGTTTATCTATGAATACAAATCTGGAATTATAATCACACACTGATTAAAGCCCCTAAGCTAGAAAAGGGCACTTCCACCAAACTGCTCATTATCATCAAAATATGCTAATTTTATGAAAAAGGAAATCTCCCTGATCAGATTTAAAATACTTTCAAAAATATACAAATACCTGCAGAACGTCAACTCATGAAAGTGGCTGTTGGAAGGTGAGGGAGTCATATAGGTCTGAAGTCTCCGGCTCATTTTGCATGGCTCACTGCTTTGTGCCACACTTTGTCAGAGAATCATTATCAGTGAGTTTAAATCTGTCAGGATTCTGAGCATCTACAGCACATGTCAAACTCATGGCACCATGGCTATTTATGTGGTCCTCTAGACTATGATTGGCTTAAATTACCCCAACGTGGGGTCCACTCACACGATTGGCTGAAACAAGGAAGATATCTCATTGGTTGTATTGAGCCTTGGCAGGGGAGCCTAAACATTCCCAGACAAATGCAGTGAAGTCTGCAGACCAGAAGCAGTTTGTAAATCAAATATATCAGAAATATAAGTGTGAATCTTTCTGAGAATTTGTAAATATTGAGACTGTTTCAGCTTCATATTTCAGTGTTTATCCCCAGACTGCCTTTTGGAGAAAATAATTATTTTCTTTTAGTTTATATAGTCATCGTCATAACTATGACAGAAAAATATGGTTTTAAATCACTGTTTGTTACTAAATAAGAAAAATAAGTGTCAACTGTAAGGAAAGGTGAATCAAAATTAAATTGTTCAAGATCTTGAAAGCAGTTATTAAAACAGTAATAGATATGATTTCAGAAGTCTTAATATTGTCACCTTCCTAAACAAAATAGCCTACATTATTTTTTTGTATTGTTTTTTTTTATTTTTTATTTGTTTTGCCTAAAATATAATTTGGAAAGAAACAGGTGGAGATTTGTTTTTGTTTCTTTTATGCAAAAAGAAAATATTTAGGCCAATATTTGAGGAAGGTGACAATATGAATCTTTTTAGACGTTTAAGATCCAGTGATGAGTCTGAATAACATCAGAGACGTGTGACCTGTGGCTCAACTCCGCTCACATGCATGCTTGGTCAACTGGAGACTACAACTAGTTCTGAGTTCCTGTGAGTGTGTGTGTGTGTGTGTGTGTGTGTGTGTGTGTGTGTGTGTGTGTGTGTGTGTGTGTGTGTGTTAACTTGTATTTTTCTGTTTGGTCTGACCTTGTAATACCCCTGGTTTCTTCTCTAGCTGTTCTTTAAAACCAACACAACAAACATAGATTGTCTTAACAAGGCCACTTCGTTTGACATAGTTTCTTCCAGGCTGTTTGCACCAACAGTCTGACGGTCTCAGGTCAGGTTGTGTGAACAGGTGAGAGTAAAGCCGGGCTCAGAGGCTGCAGCAGGGTGGCTCACCTCTCATAGATGAACTCTTCATCAGTGCTGAAGAAGTGTGTGTTCGCAGTATTCTTTGGTTTGACACGAAGAGTAGCAAAGTACAGCCGATCTGCAGGGGACAGGACACACACACACACACACATGCAGACAGAGGATTTCATTATTATGACAGTTGTGGACTGGACTCAGGCAGCTCTGACTCCATGTCCCAGCAGCCCCTGCGGTGGTGTGTTGGTCTGGGTCTCATCACCTTCAGACAAACAAAATGCACTTCCAGCTGATTTCTCAGTTGACTAAAACTTAGATCAGTGGTTCTTAACCTGGGTTCGGTCGAACCCCAGGGGTTCGGCGGAGCCTCTGCCGCGGAGGTAAAGACACACTGTGTAAAGTCGTGATGACGCCCCGCTTCGCCATCACTTGCTGCAGAGGATCACGTTACATTGCTGAGCCAATCAGAGCTGCGGAGGAGCACTGATTGGAGGAGTTCCTCTCAGCATAGATCTGAATTTGTGTCTTTAATTACTTCAGCAAAACTCAGTTTTTTTTTACCAAATTCTGTAGCTTTCGGTGTACTTCTAAATCTGCTCCTCAGTCACATCTTCTCGGGGTTGCTACTGCCTCTAGTGGCGTGGGGGTGGTAACACAACTAATAAATTACATTACTAAATCAGAATACCGCAAAGTTTTTATTTATTATGAATTTTTATTTCTCTTAAGAAAGTAGAGCTAATTAAATGATCTAAACAAGACCTTAAAGTGGTTCCAGTTTCTTTCAATGGCCAACCTGTTGAAACTGTGGCAAATTTTAAATACCTTGGCTCGTTCCTGGACAGTCAGCTCAACTGTGCTGAAAACACTGACTATATTTTGAAGAACTGTTCTCAGAGACTCTACCTTTTAAGAAGACTTAGTGATCTTGGGGTGACCCAACTAGACTCTAGTTGGATCACCAACTAGAATCATATTTTATTTATCACCACAGAAGGGTTCAGTGAATGCGCATATGAAACTGGTGGGTTCGGAACCTCAAAAAAGGTTAAGAACCACTGACTTAGAGTTTATATTTTAAGCTCAAGAATTCTTAAGACAGGATCAGTGCTTGGATTAGATAACTCCAACTTCTCCCACCGACTGACTAACATGGCAGCATGCCTCCAAAACTTTTCACCTTAAAATACAATATTTATCTAACCTCAGTCCAAGGGCAACTGAAATTATGTTGAAAATAAAATTATTCATACTTTGAAAAATCAAAAGCTGTAAACAGGAACCCAACTGAAGAAGAAGAAGAAGAAGAAGAAGAAGAAGAAGAAGAAGAAGAAGAAGAAGAAGAAGAAGAAGAAGAAGAAGAAGAAGAAGAAGAAACACTTTTTCTTTTAAATGAAGCTGTCAGGAAAATTATTTCTGGTTTGTTATTTCAAAAATAAAAATGATAATTATTTTTAAATATTTTGTACACTTTACTGCCTTAACTGTCACCCTCAAAACACTAACAAGTCAACGAGTCCATGACACCAGTGTTTGTGTTTAATAATCATAATATACCAAAGATAAATGCCCATTATTTTGTTTAAGAATTGATCAACACCAACATTTAAATAATTTTCTTTAAATAATCAGTGGCCCCCACAAAGAGCAGCCCGGGGATCAGCCATATGAACGTGATGGGCCCCTCAGAGTCCCTATCTGATCCAGGTCTCATGCATTTTTTAAGATAAATTTCAGAAAGTAAAGGCTGACCTTTAAGGAGTTGTAACATGTTTTTGTCTATGATTTTTTAAGCAATTTCCAGCCCATAGTCTGTAAATATTACAGCATTGAATAAAACATTGGAACTTGTGAAAATTCTCCTAAAAGGAATTACAGAAAATGAAAAGTGGTCACCTTAAAATTGAATGATTGACTATTATGCAGCTCCATATTTTTTTTTTTTTTTTTTTTTACTAATATCTAAATCTAATAAGAATAAACAAGTAGCGTTTACTGTCATATTCATTCATAAATGATAAATGTTCTGGTGGAATGTCCTATTCTTCCAGAAAAGTTCCAGTGACAAACAACTAGTTCTAAGTATATCAAAAGGTAATATATGTAATATATGTTAGTAACTGTGTGTGCAGCTTAAAACAGATGCAGGTTGTATTACTATTGCTGAAATATGATGGATGTGAGGTTTATGCCTTGAATAATTATTATTTGATACAAAATGAATACTCTTGCTGAACTTACCTTTGATAAATTCTGCCTGTTCGTATTCCTCTGCCATTTGACCAGTGAGGTTGAAGTGTTGCTTTCAGTGGATTCTGACCAAGCCTCTGTTTCACTGTAAAATAAAACGGATTATTTCTGGGTCTGATTTAGCTGATATGACACCACTTGTAATGTGTCCAAAAGCCTGGGCGTCCACAGGGGAGGAGCATGATCCGTTATCCCACTGCGTTATCTCTGTCTGGATCCAGTACTGACACTACTGACTGTAGCAACTCCTGAAGTTGGTTTTAGTTTGGTTCCTTCTGTTCAGCTCAAATGAAGAAAGTCAGAACTTCAGGATTCTGTCTTCTCTCCAGTTTCCTACAGCTGAAAGGCTTTCCAGAACGTTCCATCAAGCTGTCCACACACTGAGGAAACGCTAATCTCTCTGCTGATCTGCACTGCTAGGACACACACACTCACACATCACACACACATTCACACACACTGACATGCAAGTTCCCAGAGCCCAGCAGGGCTGGGTAGGTGAACAGTTTAAGCATGCTTTTGCAGTAATCCCTTTTCCTTTATGTAATAGCTGATATTAATTCTTTCATAACATTGTTTCTACATTTGTGCATCACTAAGCAACCTCTGATAACTTCCAGTCTCAGACTGGTTCAGCTGGCCTGGGGCGTTTTTCTTCTGTCACCTGAGGGTGCCAACAGTCTGAGCTCCATAGCTGTGAGCTTCACATGGGGCTAGCTCAGTCACAAGTGTTCATGGTGATTACAGAGGTTTTTTTTTCTAGGTTATCCAACTAAACATTTCAAAATCCAGCGTTTGCTTAGGCTGTCAAAACAATTTGAGATGTATGTAAGCCTGTTGCAATAAGAAATAAATCAAAAATCCACATTATAAATTAAAATGAGTTCAATACTCATAAAAGTCCTAGCTGAGAGTTTGGATGTTTTACCTGTCTTATGTCTAGTCTAAAATTTTGTTTGCAGAGACTTCATAATCCATTATGTTTATGGTTTTGGTGGTGTTTATCAGCTCGCTAATGAGGCAATGAAGCCTTCAAACTGCTTCATCACGTAGAAACCAAACACCATGAGCATAAGCAACAACTCGGGTGTCATTGTCTCCATCACTCCCAGATGGGACCGTCTCGTTGCAGAGAAACAAGCTCAGGGCTCCGTTAGTCATCATCGTGAGTTAAAATTTTCACGATCTGTATCTTATTTTGAAGGGATATGTAAATGTTACCATAGCGACCAGAGTCAGAGCGTTTGGGCAGTGGTCGAGAGGAGATGAGTAGAGCTTGTGAGTCTTAAGTCTGGTTTAGACGGCAAGATTTAAGAACTGTCGGCCGATTCTCCAAACCTTTGTGACCACAGAGCTGATAAAAGTACAACAGGTTCGATCGGTTCATGTTCAGCCACACGGCAGGAGCAACAAACCACACGAACCGATTCCAGTCACGAACATCCCGATTCCAGAGGATAATCCAGAAAAATCTCCAATAATTTTACTGCACACCCCCTTGACCGGTCCGTGGTAGTAAAAATGTTGAGGACCACTTCTAGTTCACAGCAGCACGTCACACACGGGGAGCAACGAACAGTAAAATACTTTTTCCACGACAGCAGACAGCAACAAGAGTTGAACAGTTTCAACTTTCTTGTGTTGGGTCTTTAGCCAACGTTGTGCACATCTAGTTTACTAGCCCGCAATTTCATGTGCACGAATTACACCAGTCTTCGCTGACTGGATGACAACAATTGAGTGTTGGCTCATCAAATGTAGAGGAACATTTTTAAGCCAGCATAGTTGGTTTGAGATAACAAAACATTTTTTGAGAATGTGCATGTCATGTTTGATATGGGCTTCATGGGCAGTTGCCTTGGTGGTATCATAAAAGGGTGGGGCAGGGCTGTGCAGAGACCACTAAAGAGGCAGGTGCTCAAAAAAACGAAAAAACAAAAAACGAACAAAAAAACAAATACATTTAGTACATGCTATGTGTCAGAGGGATTAGGAAATACTAATAACAACAACAACAAAAAAAAAACCCAAAAGGGCACTTGAGGGCAAGGAGCAAAAGGGGCAGGTGCTCAAGCACCTCTATACCCCCACTGCATGTGCCTGAGGTGGGGCATCCAAGAACTAGAAAATTAAATAGATCTAATAAAATAGATCTTATCTATCAGTTGACTCCTGAACAAGTTTGGTACCAACTTGGAGTAAATTTCTCTTAGTTGCCATTGAGTATGGGAGACTACAAGTGAAAGATAATTGTTTGGATTTTAAATTGCTGGCACAGCAAGAGAAGCTTGCACAATTGTGTACATATTTATATTTCAATCTTATAAAGTTAGGCATAGTGATTAATTGTGATTAATCAGCCAATGCCAGATTCTGCTATGGGCGACGTGGCCAACCGCCCAGGGCGGCATCTTGTGGGGGGTTACTGTCCCAGATACTCCAATTGTCTGTGTCTCACTGTAACTTCCATCCTTCTTTCCATAGACTAATGGATGGAAGACATAGTGAGATATTTCCATCTCACTGTATCCTTAGGTCTACAGATGGAGGCACAGAAGGTACACAAGGTGTCTCTGTCTGCAAACATAGTATATGGATAGAGACAGAGGAATGTATCTGTGTATGGAATTGGACTATTTCAGTAATGCTTTTACAAAACATATTTGGTAGTTCACAGGCATTTAATCTAAAAATGTGATATGTACTTAAATAAACAAAAAGGGTGTTTAGAAAAGTCTCCCATCTGTTTCTAGGTGATTCATAGGCCTCAATCCAGAAAGAAGAACAAAAGCTGCAAACGGAAAAATGACATGAAAACCAACAGGACAACTTATGCAAAACACTTGGACAGCAGTGAACCCGTGTGTCTCCATTCTCCTCCTTCATGGATTTCTAGTGGAACTTTTAATATGGTAAAATTACACATTTACACATAATCACTTCTCTTACTCCATCTCTCTCCCTGTCTGTCTTTTTCTCTGCCTGTCTCTCTGTATCTGTCCTGTCCACTTCTAACAGACAGACAGGAGGACAGCTACAATGAAGGAAGGTCATAGAGAGTGCCTGTCCACTAAATCTTTCCTTTTCATCTTGTCTGTCTTTAACTGACATAAATGCAGTTTAATGTGCTGTTTATATCGTGTATTAAAACATGTTTTTCTTTCGTTATTTTCTAGCAACCCGTTGATGATTTCTGGAGAAGTTCAGGACTGAGTCCAACTCAGAACTCATCCATGTTGGTTTTGTTTGGTTGTTCACCAAGTCTTAAACTTGCCCAAATGTTTAAGATGTGCTGTTGGGGTTCAAATAAAGTAACTTCAATATTTGACACTGCTGGATCCCTTCCTTCCTGTAATTTTTACGGTAAAGAAATTACAGTAATTTTACAGTAACCTTTCCGTAATTTTTTTTTTACAATAACCTTACTGTAATTCTGTTACAGTTTTACTGTGATTTTATTGTAGGGTTACTATAATTTTCTTACAATTTTTCCTTCCCTTCAAAGGAAGAAAACGACAAACATTTAGAAGTTTGACTGCAAGTTTTACATGAAAAGCTGCTAAAACATTGTTTTATGACTTTGACATGCAGTTTGCTTGGAAACTTTTACGTTTGGCCACTTTTGTTTTAATAAAGATTATTTAATTAATTGTATTTAATGTAATATAACCATGAGGGTAAATGTATCAGTTATGTTTTTAGATCAGAGTATTTTTCACTTTGGTTGCAATACTTTGACTCTATGTAACAATCAAAAGTTGCTGCTGCAAAATACTATATTATGTTTTTCTTCAGTTTGTCAGATTTAAATTGACAATAAAATAAAACAATTTTAAAATATATATGTATATTTTTTAAATTAGAAAAATAAAACACTTTTGAGAGTTTGGTAAATTAAGTTGCAATTTCACATCTAAACTTTTAAAAGCTAGCAAAGTATGCAGTTTTATGAACTACTGTAAAATGACAACTCTTTGTAATTCTTCTACAGGACTATTGTAATTTTATTATGATAAAAATGTGATGAAATCACAGTAACCATGTTATATAATCACTGTGCTATTTTAAAGAAATTACAGTATCAAATTACAGTAAGATAGTAATAAAAATTACAGTAAAACTGCAATAAAATTACAGTGGAATTATAATAAAATTACAATAACCCTACAATAAAATCACAGTAAAACTGTAACAGAATTACAGTAAGGTTATTGTAAAAAAAATTACAGCAAGGTTATTGTAAAGTTACTGTAATTAATTTACTGTAAAAAATTACAGTAACTGACTGGCAACCCTGCTGCCAGTCAGTTACTGTAAATTCTTCAGTGACTTTTTTAACAGTGTAATTTACACAAACTCTTAGATAGAGGTCAGAAATATGAATTATGACCATCCTAACCCTGAAAAAAGAGATTAAAAAAAGAAAAAAAGAGACAGAAATTCATAATAAAATGCACAAAATAAATCCAAGACTGATAATGACACTGAGTGTTTGTGAGCTTCTGACCAGCACTGTATTTAATGCTAAAGTCTAACACTCGTAGTCAGACATAGATGTTCCTCCATGGGACACAGCCCTATTTCTGGTCTTAGCTGCTCCAGTTAGCCAATTAGACATAAGATTATACCCAGGAAGGGAGGGAATGAGCTGAGGACACCAGAGGACACCTGTCCAAGAGTGGAAAGTGGAAAGTGAGAATAAGACAATCTTTATTGAGCCCAACAATAGGGCACATGGTCTCTTAGCTCTGCCACACTGCTGCTTGTCTCACCAATGAAAACTTTTTTCAGTGTTTCATTCCACACACAGAGGAGTATTGGGACAATGCTATCATCAGCAGGAAACTGAAGTCTTCATGGAAAAGACTGCCCTCTAGTGTCCATTTAGATGATGAAGTGGGTTTTGACTTGACTCACTGTCTGGTGCTTTAAAGCAGTGGTCCCTAACCCCCGGGCTGCGGACCGGCACCGGTCCGTGGACCAATCGGTACCGGGGCGCGGAAGTAATAATAAAATATTTCTGTTTTATGTATTATTTGAGTCTGGAGGATCTTTTATTTTGAAAATCCTTTAACTGGATTCTCTTGGTTATGTCTTGCGCGCCAACACTGAGCCCACAAGCAGCAAAATGAGTAAGAAACAGATCAGATGTCTTTGGAAAGTTTCTTTGCTAAGGGGAAAAGGCCCAGAGAAGAGACAGGAGGATGGATTTATCCCGGACCGGTAGGTGAGTCAAACATTACAAGCCGCTCTGCGTAACATGCGGCGACCGGCTGCTAATGAGGCAATGAAGCTTCAAACTGCTTCGCCACGTAGAGACCAAGCAGGCTGAGGATATAAGCAACACTTCGGGTGTCATTGCCTCCATCACTCCCAGATGGGACCGTCTGGTTGCAGAGAAACAAGCTCAGGGCTCAGAAAATCTAGTAAAACCTCCAACATAGCATACATGAATTTAGAATAACCAAACACAAATGACAATGTAGAAGCAGTAGTGATAGTTTGTGGACTCGTTTTAGGCGATAAAATACCAAGCAAAAATAAAAGTCTTTGGAGAAAAGACAGCGGGAGCCGAACACCCCGCTCTGTTTGGAGGTGAGTTATGTTTTTTTGTAGTTAACATTTTTAACTGAATAAACATAACCACATATAATAAACATATATAATAATGACCTTTAATAATAAATATTTCCATATTATATAAGCATATTTTACAATTATTAGTCTCAAAATCTAACATGATTGCATATAATTACAAAAAGGTGAAGTGAAATATGAAGTATGATTTATTTTGAAGAATGCTTAACAGGATCTAGTTTTTTCTTTTGTCACTGTTGATTTTGGTTGCTATGTTACGACCAGCTGTGCAGTTGTCATCATCTTTTGTCGTTTTTGCTCAATGAAGACTGAACAGAAATGTTCAGTAAAAGATACTTGAACCTCCGTTATGATTGAAGAAGCTTTCACTTCTTTGGTGCCAAACCCGAGAAAAATGACTTTATTGATTTTTCTGAACGAAGTGAAGCTAACGGCTCAGTCGTTAGCTTCATGTGATCATGTGGTTGGAGATTGGAGCTTCTGGCACATTTAATGAGTACTCGCTGAAGTAATGTGTCAGAGTGGTGACACACTGAAGTGTCACTAAACTTTCCCATCAGCTCCTCTCATGTTGTGCTGCCAAAACCCAGAGTTTGTTCCCAATTCTACCAGATTCTGAAAACAGAATACATAAATACAAAAAGAAAAGAAGTACAGCATATTTAAAATGTGGCTGCAGGCATCTTCAATCAGCCCCACATCATCAAGTTCTGGTCTGACTCTCAGCAGTGCAGCCACTCAATCATTACATGAAGCTTCACATCCCAGAGAAGTGTACAAAGATCTGTTCCAGGAGCTATTTATGATGAAATGTCCCATTACAGAAAACCTCTTGGAGGAATGGAAGGACAGGAACACTGCAGAAGAGGAAGAGAGATGAGTGTTCCAAAGATCTTGTCAAAATGAAACACTTTCGCTGGGAACAGGTACAGTTTATCCAATCAGAACTGTTCTGTTCATTTATGCAAAGCAGTATGTTTTGTCTAAATTTACTCTGAGATTTGAGAAAGATCTGGAGTAATAAAAACATAGCAAAATATTTTCTTCTTATAAACATATATTTAATATTCCAGATTAAATTAGACA
Organism: Poecilia mexicana; assembly: GCF_051168715.1. Lineage (NCBI taxonomy): Eukaryota > Metazoa > Chordata > Actinopteri > Cyprinodontiformes > Poeciliidae > Poecilia > Poecilia mexicana. The sequence goes on from NW_028263386.1 coordinate 29,068,225, forward strand.
GTATTTGAAACTAACCCAGGCACTGTAAAGTAGTGATATTATGAGACTGTGGGCTGAACTGGTTCTGGTTCAGCCCACAGTCATCAGATAAAATCATGTTGCTAATTTTGAAACAAATTAGAGACCATGATTTCATTTTTGTTCATCACATTCAGGTGTTTTGACTCATTAAGCATTTTTTAATATCAAACTAACCTGAAGAAAGACAAAATGCACTTTTGAACTTTAATTAATTTGCTCTTCCATTCAAACATGTTCAATGTAGTTCACAGCCCAGCTAGCAAGGGATGGAAGTTCAAGGCTGAGTTATGGTCAGAAAGATTGATTTTTGGTTGAAGTTGATGGTGGATCAACCATCAATCATCCAATTCTAGCCAAGTAATGTTGAAGAGATGTCATTGAATCAATGTTGTTTTGTGGTTGTATTCCAGTGATTGAAATGCCAACATCTGATCAATGTTGAATCCATATATGCTGTTTGTTGCACCCCTCCTCCTCTCTGAGCTCTGGATGAGAGCATTGTATTAATGGGCAAGAGTTTTGTCATGGTTTTGGATATTTTCTTTGCCCACATGCAGAACACACTCAGGAAGCAGGTGATAAAAGATAAAGTTTATTGTACAAAGATGATTATGAATGTAAGTCTTCAGTCTGGGAGATCGGGGAGCCAGGAGTTTGGAACGGTTTGGTGGCATGGAGGAAGAATCTGTAGGGGGAGAAGGCAGACTGAGCCTGAACCCGTCCCGTGTGGGGAAGCGTCTTGGTGTCAGGGAGAATACCATAAAGGCTAACACTCAGGCGTCAAGGGACTGGCAACAAACTCCTCTTATCCTCTGGCTGATGAGCCCAGATGAATCGCAGGTGTGCGAGACGTGCAGCAGATCCATCCTCCACAGCGGCTCATTGGCTCCCTCTAGAGGACACTCAGGAAGGCAAACCCCACACAGAACCCAAAATCCAGCCTCCTGACAAGTTTAACATATTTTAGATGAAGCACTATATTAAGCACTGTTGAGGACTTTGCTTGTGACTCCTTTATGTACATTTTCTTATTTGTCTGTCGTTTGCAACTTGTTGAACGAAATAAGATAAGAAGCTACTTTTTTTTTTAAATGCGCAAGTGATGCAGTGATTTGAAGAGTGTTGAAGCAGTTTGATATTTGATATAATTCTGTTCTGAGAAATGCACCGAAGCAACCGAGAAAAACTGTAAGCTAAATATTTACCTTGCAAATTAAATACCGTATTTTTTGAACTATAAGCCGCTACTTTTTTCCTAAGCTTTGAACCATGTGGCTTGTAGCCCGGTGCGGCTTTTCTGTGGATTTTTCTTCAACCACCAGGGGGCTTCTTAGCAGGAAGTGAATCATTGGAAGTCAAAATTGGAAATCAAAGAAGAAAGCACATGCTAGCAGCAGGCACGACGGAGAAATGTATTCAAACTCAAACCCCCTCATCATGGAAACAACACGAAGAAGTTCATATGATGTAGCTTTTAAGTTGAAGGTTATCGATCTGGTAGTACAGGAGGGAAATAGAGCCGCTGCACGTCAGGTCAGCGTGAACGAATCCATGGTTCGGTGTTGGAGACGGAGGGCTGCGTCCTTGATAAACCCAGCAGATTTATTAAGAACTCTGCCCTCTGCTGCCCTCTGCTGCGTCCTTGTGAAAAACCTAGAGCGGCGGAGATACCAGCGGCTTATAGCCCAGTGCAGTATTTTGTTTTGAGCTAGTTAAATATTTTACTTACTTTAAGGTAAATAAGGTAGACAAGCGGTAAATGAATGTGAACATTCAAGAGCAGCACAAGTTTCTTCAAAGTGTCCATTTTATGCTTCTCTCACAAAGATACAGCTTTTTATCCAACTTTGACATCTTCACCATTTTTTAAACACAAGATGTTTTGTTTTAAAGCTTACTGAGGCACACAAACGGCAAATAAACTTTAGCATCAAGAAACAGCATGTTTCTTCAAAGTGTCCATTTCATGCCTCTCTCAACCTGACCCAGTAAAACGGGACGCAGCATCCTGCATCACTGCTACAGGACGGATTCAACCGGTAGTGGAGGCCTGCTCTCAAGGGCAAAGAGAGGGAGGAGGTGAAGCTGTGTGTGTGTGTGTGTGTGTGTGTGTGTGTGTGTGTGTGTGTGTGTGTGTGTGTGTGTGTGTGTGTGTGTGTGTGTGTGTGTGTGAGAGAGAGAGAGAGAGAGAGCATCTGTCTGCATGGTGACGTCACCCTGCCTTCTCCTGCGCCTGAATCCTCCGCCGTCCGCACCGTCCGGGAGGAGGAATCCAAACAACTCATCCGTTCTGAGCGTCAAAATCACCACGCAGTGGTTTTCATCATCCATGCAGCGGAAGGCAGAGACGCTTCGGTTGTTTTTCTTTTTTCCTTCTATTTCCTCTTTTTTTCCTGTCCCACATCAGGGAGAAGACGGGAGGAGAGAGGGGGAGGATGTGGAGGCTGCGGGATGGATCCTGGAGGAGATTATGCGACACAGGCAGCAGCAGAGATCAATGTTCCCGGTGCTTCTCCTCTCCCTGCTGCGGTTCTTGCGGGACTCGCTGCCTCTGTGCGCTGAACAGCCTGATGGAGACGGAGTCAGCTGAAAGATGCGTGTCTCTAAATGACACACGGTTGAAGGCAGAAGCTGCATTGGATTAGGCGGAATGCGGCGGTTCGGGCCTGTTTGGATCATGTAGGCTAACGTTGCACGGTCCGGCCTGCAGACTCATCTGCTCCATTCATTGTCGGAGGGGTGGAGGAAAACACTGTTATATAAGACTCCAAAAAGGTCACGATATGATTGAACCTGTCTGGATTACATGACGTGGATTTAGATCAAATGTTGATCATGTAATCCAGCATTTCTATTACTACAAACTTACTACTCTTTTATGCACATATTAAAGAAATGAGGCTGTGTGATAATCTGAAACAAAGAGAAAACAACAAACGCCCTTTTCTTTATATTCTATCTCCTCCTGTGTACCAGACCACAGGAGGAAGTCTCTCATATCAGGAGGTTTGTCACCTGGTTCTGCTCCATTATGGCTGTCTGCCTGATGCCCTTGACATGTCAAGCAGAACAAATGATCAGGAACATGCAGGTTCTTGTGCAGTTGGTAAATGTTTAGACATATGTGACCTTCCAATGATTTCTTTCCGTTCTACCTGCTGTTTACCTGACCATGTATGTTTCTTGGCTCCTTTCTCTCCGTGTTCACAGTGGACCTTGATTTAAAATCAGTCAATTAAGGCACGCGGTGAATGCCAAGAGAGAAGTCTCATTGCAACGCTGGAATTTAAACATGACTGTACATTTTGATTTTGTTGTTCCAGGTTTTGCATCCGTTCTCCACCAGCTTAGACATGATCATAAAAGGATGTGTGTTATTTCCTTTGCTGACTTACTAAAGTCCAACTTGGATACAAATGGTTCCGTCTCAGCCAAGAGAGTAACAGCACACGAAAAATATACCACACTGTTGAATTAATACTTGTAAAGGTTCTGTAACATTGACAAAAAATAAATAAAGTACGGTCATATTGAATATTGTTGTAAAGCTCATTTATTTTAATAAATCATTTCATTAAGTGAAACACAATACAGATTAGTTACACTGGTAAAGTGAGTGAAGTCTAATGTTAAAACTATCAAAGAATGATTGGATGAAACTGGATCACAAGACAAGTAAAATTGGGGATCAAATATTTTTCTGATTAATTTTAACAATACTGCCGATACTGACTGCATGATTACTTACAGGTTGAAGTTAATGTTATCTAAAATTACAACTAAAGTGGTAAACAGACAATCTGACAGCATCACTGGAGAAGGGTAGTTAGGGTTAGCTCATTTCAGGTTAAAACATCAAATGTTCTGTTGCAGCAGCATGAAGCTTACTGGGTTCATGAAACAACCCATCAGTTTTTCTGTGTGCCCTGCAGCAACAGATTTGTTCTGACCATGTGTTTTGGTTGAAATGATTTTGTAAAAACATCAATAAATAGATGATATTTTTGGACTGATCCAGGGTCAATTATTTTCTTGAACTTCATGATAGAAAAATAGGACTTGAGTCTCCAAAACCCAGAAAGAAACTCATTCAAGAATGAACAAGAATAATTTAAATCAAATTCCCTTTAACAGTTGAGGTGTAAAAATATTCATCAGAACTTGTTAGAGTAATAGATTATTTTTCTGTTCCAACAGAAAAAAGTGAATAATCTAGATTGTGTTTTAACATGATAATAATCAACTTTAAAAAAATGATACATAGAAAGTCCAGGAAATTTTGCTTCAGCATGTAATCAAGATTATCACTGCTCTTTGACTTCAAAGCACGTTAAATATTAACAGAATTCAACTAATCGTGAATTTTGACCTTTAATTATAAAAAATAAAAAGGTTTCTACTTTTTCAATGACTGAAAATCAATCCCACTCCTTTGTCAAACTCTCACAGGTTTTTGAATAGTTTGATGAGCTTTTTCTCTACCAACCCATTGTCTTGGTATTGATTTAAACAGTGATTGTCCAGAAATCAACAAATTCACATTCTCTTAACATGACTGACTAGGTGTCATGACATTGAAAAATTGCTTTTAGAATAACTTTAGCAAGTTTTTAATTCAACAAGCGCCATTAACCAGTCACAAATACATGGTGCTTTTATGGTGTGCTCTGTGACAGCTGACCCTGATCTGAATGGTAATCGTTTTCTGTTCATCCTTAACATTAGTATACATATTAATTAGTGAATAGTTTAGATTTTGTATTTTTAAAATTATCCTTAGCCTGACTCTTTCATTAACTATTTGCAGCGCACACATTTAGTTAACTTTATCTTTCAGTTCTTTATATTTTTCTTAAATGCAATAAATTAATTTCTTTGTTTTGAGTTACCAGTTTCCTGTGGAGCTGCTGCTGGAGTCACTCAGAAGAGCTCCAGCTAATCGATGTCCTACATGGCTGACAAACCTCCTCAGCAGGTCATTCCATTTGTTTGCCAGAGGACGAGGAAATTTGGTTTTCTTTGATTTAATTTTACTATTTCTTTAATGTTTCTTCTTTTTGGCAGCTTAGTTCTAAAAGTGTTTATTTCATTTAAAGATTTAGTATTGTGTTGACCAACATTTGTTTAAGTTCTTGTATGTTTAATTACCCCCTTATGCATCAGCAGTGGTCTGATCAGCCGCTATTTAACTTCCCCTCATGTCTTGTTTGTTAGGTCAGTTTTGTGCTTGAGTTCTTTGTGTTACTACCTGAGTTGTAGTTTGTTATGTCGACCTCAGTTTTGGGCCCAATTCATCATTTTTGAATTATTTTGGAACTTTTTGTAATAAATTAAGAATATTTTTGTAATCCATTCAGTGTCTCTCTGGCTGGTCTGTGTAGAACCCTCACATTGCTTAATAACTGGATGTACCTCTCTGTGGTGCAAAAGTTATGTAGAAAAACAAATCAATTTAAACCCTTGGAGCAGAATTTAAGAAATGTTGAAACCATATAGACATTTAAGTATCTGAGCTGCCTATCCTCCCTGAAAACTAAGTTAAATGAAGAACATGAATGTATTGATATTAAAAATAGATCCATTAATTGCTCAGGAAAATTTATTTTTAATGTTAGTGCTGTAATATAAGCCATTCTGCTGCTTTTCAGGGAGAATAGGCAACACTGGGCTTCAAATCCAATGTCCAAATAAAAACAGATTTGTTTGTTGTTGTTATTGAATGTAGTCCCCAGTTTCTTTTAATATGTTTGCTGGTTGATCCTCAACAACACCATATATGACAGAAACACCCTATAAGGTTTGTCTGAACTAGTATAACTAATAAAACTCTCAAAATTGTCTTTGAAAAAATCCACAGATACTTGCTTGTTTACATTTAAGCAGCCAAACTGCTTTGTAGAAAGTAAGCTGATCTAATCTGACCTGGTAATCCACAGTAAGCATCTGTCTACATTTAATCCTGAAAAGTGTCTCCATGTTCATACTGGCTTCAGATTTGACCTTTGCCCAATATTTCATAAAAGCCTTGAACTCAGACCTACCCATACCTTAGTCACACACACACACACACACACACACACACACACACACACACACACACACACACACACACACACACACACACACACACACACACACACAAATGACATTTAACAACCTCAATTTTGCAAAAACGTTCCTGTGCTCAGTTGAAGTAGCTATTGGATTGTTCAAAAGGGGAAATGGAAACTCTTTCTTTGTTTCATACTGATTGCTGAGGGTTCGTAGAGGAGTGTGTGGTAATCCAATATCTACTTTCTTTCTTTTTTTTAGTTAAAAGAAAATCTCAAGGTGCACACAGTGCGTTCAGCCGAACAGCTGCAGGCGTTACTGTTCTCGTTTATAATTAAATCTGCAAAGAAAGACTGCAAAGCTATCACTCAACACTAAAACATGCAAGGGAAATGTTCTTGAGGAAATCTTAAACAAAAACATTAACAATACCTGTGCTTTAGTTGCAACAGTCAATAGGTTCACCAACAGTCCAGTGACTGTTGCACCCAAACTCCACTAACAGGGCCTGCAATGAATTCCTCATTTTCTTTGCACAGAAAAGTAAAAAAATAAAATAAAATTAGAGGATTAATCTCCACATTCACACTAAATTTACAACCAATGCTATACCCAAACATAGCAAATGCAGAAAACATTAGTCAATTTCAAGTACTTAACTATAAAACTTAGAAGAAATTATAAATCAATTAAACTCAAGTTACTGCTGTCTTTGATTGAGAAAGTTCTGTCTGTCATTGTATCTGATCTGATCAGATAGTAAATGTATCCCTCTCATCAGGTGTTTTCCCCCAGGCTTTAAAAACAGCAGTTATCAAACCAATGATATCAAACTATGTTTGCATAAAGAACAATCTTGTTGGGAAGCTGGGGTTTGGGATCTGTGTGGATTTTTGTTCAGTACTACAGCCATCCACCAGAGGGAGCCAGGAGGTTGCTCCTCATTGGAGGGTGAACCTGCTGAACTATTAAACGCACCTGCAACTCATCTGCTGCATCAACCAGAGCTTAAGAGGAGCCAGTTGTCAGACCTCTGGTTCCTGGGTGTTAGCCATACATGGTACTTTATGGCTCCCAGTGTTTGTTCTTTCTGTGATCTCTGTGTTTTTGTGAATCACTGTTATGATCTTTAAAGGTTCTTTCAGCGGCGTTCCTGTGCCGCCTTGGTTTCTCCTGGTGATGGGTAGATGAGGCGTCATGAAGCGTGTCGGTCCATAGCAAAACTGTATTGATACTGTGTCCTTAACACCTTCCACACCTCTTAGGTCTTCTGGTTCTGGTCCAAACATGGAGAAGCAGTATTCAGCTTCTATGCACCACAAATCTGGAATCAATTTACAGAAAATTGTAAAACTGCTGAAACACTGACTTCTTTTAAATCTAGACTAAATATCCATCTGTTTAGAGTTGTTTTTAGAACATAATCAATAAAACAAACATTATGATGTGTAACAATGGCATTTTACAAATGTTTACTGTGTTATGTAACTTTGTATTTTTTGTCTTTTATGATGTAAATCACTTTGAATTGGATTGTGATATACAAATAAATGTGACTGATGACTATCTCATTCTTGACACATATAACACATACAGTGCCTTGTGAAAGTATTCGGCCCCCTTGAACTTTTCAACCTTTTGACACTTTTCAGGCTTCAAACATCTAAAATAATTTTATTATTGTTAATTTGTGAAGAATCAATAACAATTGTGAGGTGGAATTAAATTGGTTGGATATATTAAACTTTTCCAACAAATAAACTGCAAAGTGGGGAGTGCAATAGTATTTGGCCCCCTTGCATTAATATTATGTAGCACCACCTTTTGCTGCGATTACAGCTGCACGTCACCTCTCAGTTTTGCACATTAAGAGACTGAAATTCTTGCCCATTCTTCCTTTCAAAACAGCTGGAGCTCAGTGAGGTTGGATGGAGAGCGCTTGTGCACAGCAGTTTTCAGCTCTTTCCGCAGATTCTCCATTGGATTCAGGTCTGGACTTTGACTTGGCCATTCTAACACCTGGATACGTTTAATTATGAACCGTTCCATTGTAGATTTTGCTTTATGTTTGTGATCTTTGTCTCGTTGGAAGATAAATCTCCGTCCCAGTCTCAGGTCTTCTGCAGACTCCAACAGGTTTTCTTCCATTATGGTTCTGTATTTGGCTCCATCCATCTTCCCATCAATTTTAACCATCTCCCCTGTCCCTGCTGAAGAAAAGCAGGCCCAAACCATGATGCTGCCACCACCATGTTTGACAGAGGGGATGGTGTGTTCAGGGTGATGAGCTGTGTTTCTTTTATGCCAAACATATCGTTTTGCATTGTGGAAAAAAAAGTTGGATTTTGGTTTCATCTGACCACAGCACCTTCTTCCACATGTTTGCTGTGTCTCCCAGGTGGCTTGTGGCAAACTTTAAACAAGACTTTTTATGGATATCTTTGAGAAATGACTTTCTTCTTGTCGCTCTTCCATGAAGGCCAGATTTGTGCAGTGTACCACTGATTGTTGTCCTATGGACAGACTCTCCCACCTCAGCTGTACATCTCTGCAGTTCATCCAGAGTGATCATGGGCCTCTTGGCTGCATCTCTGATCAGTCTTCTTCTTGTTCCAGATGAAAGTTTAGAGGGACGGCCGGGTCTTGGTAGATCTGGTCTGATACTCCTTCCATTTCAATATGATTGCTTGCTCAGTGCTCCTTGAGATGTTTAAAGCTTGGGAAATCTTTTTGTATCCAAATCCAGCTTTAAACTTCTCCACAACAGTATCTGGGACCTGCCTGCTGTGTTCCTTGGTCTCCATGATGCTCTCTGTGCTTTAAACACAACCCTGAGACCATCACAGAGCAGGTGGACTTGATTACACACAGGTGGATTCTATTTATCAACATGCCACCCCCACACCATTACTGACCCACTGCCAAACCGGTCAGGCTAAAGGATGTTGCAGGCAGCAGATCGCTCTCCACGGTGTCTCCAGACTCTGTCTTGTCTGTCACATGCTCAGTGTGAACCTGCTTTCATCTGTGAAGAGTACAGGATGCCAGTGGTGAATTTTCCAATCCTGATGTTCTCTGGCAAATGCTAAGTGTCCTGCACGGTGTTGGGCTGTGAGAACAACCTCCCCCATCTATGGATGTCAGACCCTCATACCATCCTCATGGTGTCGGTTTCTAATCGTTTGTGCAGACACATGCACATTTGTGGCCTGCTGGAGCTCATTTTGCAGGGCTCTGGCAGTGTACCTCCTGTTCCCCCCTTGCACAAAGGTGGAGGTAGCGGTTCTGCTGCTGGGTTGTTGCCCTCCTACAGCCTCCTCCACATCTCCTGGTGAACTGGCCTTTCTCCCGGTAGCGCCTCCAACCTCTGTCAGTGTAGTATCAGTGGATACTACACTGACAGGCACACAAACCTTCTTGCCACAGCTCGCATTGATGTGCCATCCTGGATGAGCTGCATTACCTAAGCCACTTGTGGGTTGTAGAGTCCGTCTCATGTTACCATGAGTTTGAAAGCATCCTCTCTCTCTCTCTCTCTCTCTCTCTCTCTCTCTCTCTCTCTCTCTCTCTCTCTCTCTCTCTCTCTCTCTCTATATATATATATATATATATATATATATATATATATATAAAATCAGTGTTGGAAAGTGGCTTCCATAGTTTAATTTAAACATTTACTGAGCGTGGTTGTTTAATTTCTATGTTTTATTTGGTTAATTTGGCCGCAGAGAGCCGCAGGCACTTACAATATGCAGTGGAAAGTTTCCACATGCATTTCCCACCTCACAAAAGAAACAATCTACATCTACGTCATTTTCTCCCAAAAAATTGACGCTGGGCGACGTCACTTTCGTTGTGGTCGCGTAACCTCGGAATACTCAAATGAAAGCTAAGGATATTTTTAAGACACGTTTAGGACTAGCAGGACAACTCTACTTTCAGGAGAGATAATCCGTAAACGTTGCCATAATTTTAACTAATTAAATACGTAGAGCAAACAATACTTCCAAAGACTATGTGTTTGTAACATAGGAACAAAAAATTGAAGAACAACTATGCAAAGTTAAATTTACCTGAGCAAATTCAATTAAACCTGTGCAAGGATTTGTTCGGCCATACATTAAATTTGGCATCGAAAAGGAAAGTAGATATCCGCCGACAGGTTGTTGTTAGCTAATTTTCCTACTGCACGTGAAGGCAGCAGGGCAGAGGAGGTGGAGAGAGGCAGAGGATGAACGAGCGTCAGAGAGAAAGAGAAGGTAGAGAAGGGGGGTAGCAGGACTTAGCTAACACCAACACTGTCCGCTTGTTTATCAGAACCTTAGTGCTGTGTTAACGACATTGATGCTGCACTTCCAGCAAAATTAAAGTGTGACTCAGCAGACACTTCGTTTAGAGATTAAAAAAATGACACAAATGTGTTGTGAGCGGGGATAGAGAAAAGACAAAAAGGGCATCTCTGACCGAATCAGCACCAGCAGCCGCCGCTCGTGTTGTAGTCTGTGTGTGGGACGCCGTCAGTTCAGTAGCACAACCAGCTGATTTTTGTCAGTAAAAGCAGGAGAGGGGGAGAAACAGCAAGCTGTCAAAATGAAATTCACAGAGCATCTCTCAGCTCACATCACGCCGGAGTGGAGGAAACAGTACATCCAGTATGAGGTGAGTGAGCTTAAAAGGTTAGCCTAGTTAGATCAGTGGAGATCTGGATGCCTGTTCAGCTTTATGCCATTTATTTAATTTTAGAACGGGTGGTGGAACATGGCTACCATTACGGCTGCTTCCCTACAATGAAACGACAGGAAGAGAGGAAGTGCTTGAGTAGCTAATGAGACAACAGACCGTCGTTAGCTAGCAAACCAGACAGATGGGTTTGTTTTGTTGCTCCGCAGGTTCCTCCGCGCCTCCATAGAACCGGTTGAGGGTTGTTGTGTTTGTGTGCCATATCTGGCCGATTGGAATGTGTTTATGGGACAACAAGATGTCCGGCTGACTCAGCGTGTATTAGTTGAGTTAATCTGCGCCCGTTGACCCCTGAAACAGCTGAGGCAGCTGTCGATCATGCTGCTGCTGTTTAAACATCAGGACACAGAGGTGCTGATAACTCCATCTGCAACCTTTGACCCATTAGTGCCTCTTGGATGACAGCAAACCTCCTGCCTTTACTTTGACCCAACTTGTCCACAAGCCTCACATGGCGAGAAACATATTGTTACAGTAAACCGAAACTAGGCCATGATACTGTACCTTAATCAGTTAAACTGGTTTTTAACTAGGTAAACTTGTAGTTTACTATAGTTTGCAGCTAAATAAACAAAGTAAGTTGATGTCAAAATTTGAGTGGTCAAAAACGTCATTGAATTGGAGCTGAAACGATTAATGTGAGGAATCTTGAACTAAGACTCAAAAAAGGAAAAAAGCCATTTGCTGAAAGGACAAGTGCAGAGCAGTAATTAGGCCAATGTTACTTCAGGTTCTCCTCCAGTATCTTGGCTGTGCCTAGAACTGCACATTTCTGGACTGAGATGTCTGATGTTGTTCCTGGGATCTGTTTTAGCCACTGCTCCAGTTTGGGGGTGACTGCCCTGAGGGCCCCGATGACCACAGGCACCACTGTGGTCTTCACCTTCCAGGTCTTCTCCAGTTCCTCTCTGAGGCCCTGGTGTTTCTCCAGTTTCTCCTTTTTCCTGATGTTGTAGTCACTTGGTATTGCTACATCCACCACAACGGCTTTCCTCTGTTCTTTATCCACCACCACAATGTCCGGTTGGTTCTCCATTACCATCTTGTCTGTCTGGATCTGGAAGTCCCACAGGATCTTAGCTCGGTCATTCTCCACCACCTTTGGGGGTGTTCCCCACTTTGATCTCGGGGCTTCCAGTCCATATTCTGCACAGATGTTCCTGTACACTATGCCCGCCACTTGGTTATGTCGTTCCATGTACGCTTTCCCTGCCAGCATCTTGCACCCTGCTGTTATGTGCTGGACTGTCTCAGAGGCCTCCTTGCACAACCTACACCTTGGGTCTTGTCTGGTGTGGTAGATCTGAGCCTCTATTGCTCTGGTGTTTAGGGCCTGTTCCTGGGCGGCCAGGATGAGGGCCTCTGTGCTGTCCTTGAGTCCAGCTTTCTCCAGCCATTGGTAGGATTTCCTGATATCAGCCACTTCAGTTATTTGTCGGTGGTACATCCCATGTAGGGGCTTGTCCTCCCATGATGGTTCCTCCAGCACCTCGTCCTCTGTTCCCCATTGTCTGAGACATTCGCTGAGCACATCGTCCGTTGAGGCTTTGTCCTTGATGTATTTATGGATCTTGGATGTTTCATCCTGGACAGTGGCTCTCACACTCACTAGTCCTCTGCCTCCTTCCTTACGGCTTGTGTACAGTGTCAGGGTCTGTCTATCTATCTATATATCTATATATCTATATATCTATATATATATATATATATATACACACACTGCTCAAACAAATAAAGGGAACACTCAAATAACACATCCTAGATCTGAATGAATGAAATATTCTCATTGAATACTTTGTTCTGTACAAAGTTGAATGTGCTGACAACAAAATCACACAAAAATCATCAATGGAAATCAAATTTATTAACCAATGGAGGCCTGGATTTGGAGCCACACACAAAATTAAAGTGAAATGTTCCTTTTATTTTTTTGAGCAGTATATATATATATATATATATATATATATATATATATATATATATATATATATAACACCAGAGCAATAGAGGCTCAGATCTACCACATATGCAAAAGTGAGCGCACCTCACTATAAGCCACAACCACAAAGTTAAAAAAAAAACAAAATAAAACTGGAAACATACATATATAAGCCGCTGGTATCATTTTCCACAAGGACACAGCAGAGGGCTGAAGATCAGCACTTTCTTCTTTGATTTCCAATTTTGACTTCCAATGATTCACTTCCTGCTAAAGAGCCCCCTGGTGGTTAAAGAAAAATCCACAGAAAAGCCACACCAGGCTACAAGCCACATGGTTCAAAGCGTAGGAAAAAAGTAGCGGCTTATAGTTCAAAAAATACTTTTAAAGCTACATCTGAGTTTTGAATAATTTCGATAATGTGTTTTTCTGTTTCTTTTCTTTGGGTGAAAAACTGTCATTTTAGGACACAGTGTACTTAATGGTACAAAAATCCCACAAAAACATTAGTGGTTGTTCAGCTGTCATCAGCTCTCATCCAGAGATAATGGACTATAATTATTGGTTTTGTGTTTTCTGGAGTTAGTCCCGTATCTGCAGGGACATAAAGTTCCTCATCAGCTGCTGGAATCTTTCTCTGTTTGTGGTGGTCCAAGTATTTTGGAATTTAAATGTTTACTAAGTGCAATTATATTTGCAGTCAATAGACATTTTAAGAACATGAAGCAATAGCAGCATAGACAATGGGATAAGAACCGTAACATTAACTAACATGTCTTTGCTCTTTGTGCAAACAGTTTATTAGAGACTAGGACTGATCAGTGTCAAAGAAGAAGCTTCCCTTGTTAACTTGAGCAGATCTCCATCTCGGTGAACACCCACTGCTCAGGTTTAGAATGGACTAGACTGGTGTCCTGTGATAGAGAAACATGAAATAGAAACCAAACCTGCTTCTGACAACAAATACCATTTTCACACAGTTACTGTTGGCAGATTTGCAGGTTAAAGCCTGCAGTGAGCTGAGCTTGCTGCAATTGATTCTAAATACGTACAATTCAAAAATGCATCTTGTGACTGAACACTATGTAGTTAACATGGCTTTGAGAGGTAAATGGCAGTAGTTATTACGTTCAAATAGGAATGTAGATAAAGATACAGTGGAGAAAAAACATAATCAATTAAGAATGGTCATCCTACAGTTATAACCACAACGTCTACCCGAGGTACTGCAGATGCTGAGTTAATGTTTCAAAATATGATTAGCTGCAGTTATTACATTGTGCTGATGTAAATATTGTAGCGTGTTGGTCCTTTTTTGACAGTGGGTTGGTTTAAATTTAGAGCAGTATTTGTGCTGATCGTTATGGAGCGATCTACTGATGGCCTGAAGGACTGTGCAGAATTATTATATTTCTATCATGAAATCATAAGAAACACCAGAAACTATTGTAGGGAGAAAAGTAATTCCATATCTTAAAAGATCTTTTTTAGACTGAGACCATATTAATTAAGAGAAGCGATGGGAAAATAGAATATAATATTACAGCTAGCTTTATCAATATTCATACTGATTTAAATCACATTTAATTCAGTGAAGAAGTTTGGAAATGAGGCGGATAACTCCCAAAGCATTGTAAGGCATAATAAATGAGATATTATATTGAAATATTTTCTTATTTTTTTAAAAACATTTTTAATAAAAAATTACACTTTGAAAGTGATTTACACCATTAATGATCAGTAGAATGCTTGAATATGTGTTATCCTTGCTGGCCAACTTTTAGCATGTCTCCATTGGTATTTTGATCAATCATCATAACCTCAAGTGTTTGAGGTTATGAGGCCTCGTTACCATAACCCCAGTCTGGAGCTGTTCTCCACACATTCTGTTACTGATTCTAGTGGAGACTCTGGCTGGGCCACTTCAGACTTCATTTAACTTTCAGTCAGAAAAGTCAGATGGGTCCAGTTAAAAAGTTACTCTGACTCTACAGCTGCCAGGTGTTTACATCAGTTTCAGATAACTGTATGTTAAAATGCTGCAGTTAAGACTGCAGCATTCCAGAGCTTTAGCTTTTCACTGAGAGGCTGCTGGGAAACGTAGATATTGCTGTTAGCTCCCTGTCCTGTGGCAGGGAGCTACAGGACAGGACATGATTCTCAGCAGCATTGCTGCTGGGTTTGACCAGGGCTGTGAGAGCTCAACTGGGTAGTGATGGGTAGATGAGGCGTCATGCATCGTTTCGACCCAAAGCAAAACTGTGTTGATTCTGTGTTGATACTGTGTCACTGAATACTGACACCTGCTGGACATTAAAAATTCCTACAGGCAACGTAGTGATTTGATGACCTAGTCCATACAATAAGATTTAAATCTTTGTAGTTTATTGTATATTATATATTGTATTATGTCATATCTTCAGTTAATTTTAAAATATATCTGATATTCTTAGATGCAGTCAATAAATAATGTGAACATGTACCATAAAGTGAAAATTTAAGTGAATTTGTTTGGAATGAAGATGCTTGTGGACTGTTTTTGTTTTGTTTTTTCACAAATTTTCACAAAAAAAAAAGTTTTTCCAACATTTTGAAATTTAGTCTGTTATGCTTTTTGGACACAATTTCTCCTGCAGTAGAAAAAAATGAAGTAAACACTACATTTACCGGTATATGAAATAATTTATGAAAAGC
The DNA here is from genome assembly GCF_051168715.1 of Poecilia mexicana. NCBI lineage: Eukaryota > Metazoa > Chordata > Actinopteri > Cyprinodontiformes > Poeciliidae > Poecilia > Poecilia mexicana. The sequence goes on from NW_028263386.1 coordinate 29,083,670, forward strand.
AACTGAATACTTTGTGGAATGGCTGCATATCTGAGTTTATCTAGGTGTATCTGGGACTTCACTCTCATGCCTGGCTCATAATGTCTCAACATTAAAAAGGTGGATTTATTTAAATAAGACAGTTTAGTCAAACATATGCGACACTTAACCTGCAGAACATGATATGAAAGTAAACTAAGAGTCAATTTCAGCTGAATTTTTATTCAGATAGATCAAGTAGAAACTGACAAGAACTGGATGAAACAACAAAATGAAAACAAATTTATTTTCCAATATAAGATCAAAATGGTCCCACACTGCAGAAACCTTTCGTTTGCCTTGAGGCTGCTCCATAGTTGGTGCTATGCTGTAAAAGACCAAGAATTCATTTGGCAAATGCATCCCGTTGACAGATTCGCTTCCTTAGAAACAGTTTGGTGCATGGATGTCATTTCAAAACGGTTCCTGTATTGGTCACGTGACTTACTCAAAGCAATACGCGCACCGACACAGGTTTTGGTCTATGGGCTTCACATATGCGCCGACGCATCAATGTTGCCGGACCCATCACTACAACTGGGATTTCCAAACCAAGGGTTATGAAGCACACAGTTTATTTTCTTCAGTTTAATTTCTCTCCTTATTGAATGAGTTCATAAGATGCTCACTGTGCTGCTGGATATGCCGCCCCCTATCATGTCTCTATCAGCACACCACATGCTGATTTAACTTATCAAATTTCAGTCCTTATATCTATATTACAATCACAAAGGACTAGGGATGCACTGTTTTATTGGCCAGCCGATATATCTGTGCCGATTTCCCTAATTTTAGGAAATCTGTGATCGTCCGATTTTTACATGTGGAGCTGATCTTAACCACAGCTTTTGTCTACCTCGGCAAAGGTATTTAAATCAACTGGTATTTTCTTCTGCTCAGCCGGTTTGACTAGCAGACCGACACACCAGATCAGGACTATATGTTTGCAGGTAACAATAGTCATCTCACTTTTGCTTTTGCAACTCATCAACTTTCTAGTTACATTTAGCAACATTTTAGACAAAAAAAAAAAATGGTGTTGGCCAAAATCGGAATGGGCAGGTCACAGTAATCTGTGATCGGCCAGAAAACTGCAATTGGTGCATGCCTACAAAGGTCTGTTACTGAAAATTTTGGTGGTCTGTTGTATATCAAGTGACTTACATTAAATTTCTAATAGCTTTTTTTTTTTTTTTTTTTCATTTTTCTCTGCCTTTGATGGCCTCACCTGATGTGGACTTTAATAGCCAAGATCCTGCAGTTCATGGATAGTTGTTGGGATATTCTTGTATATAAAGTAATATTTCAATTATAGGTTTTCCCCAATCCTTTCTTCTTTTGAGACAACATAGTAATTCACAGTTCAGTAGTTAATTGTGTAACTTGATATGTTCCTTTTAGATTAAAAATGGTTTTATTTATCATCATTATTCTCCTTTTTTTGGAAGAAACTTGTAACGATGTTTGTACTGAACTGTGATATTTTGTTTTATATTGATTGTACCTTGAAGAACTACAGATTTTTCCCACATTGTTCCATGTCATTTTCTAAATTGTCTGTATACAAGCAAAATTTGGCAGGTTTGTTAGCAAAAAAACGATGGTTTAGATTTTTTTTATGATTGCTCTGTGAGGTTGCTATCAGTACTTCTCTTACCTGTAGTCAACCTCTCCATTGTTTCACACTTTTTTTTGTCTTTTTTTTTCAATCAAAGTCACTGATTTTGAGGTAATGCTTCAGAAATATTTGCAAGGAATTTTGCAATATTTGCTCTTACAAATACGGCTGATCTGGAGTCTGTTTTGGTTGAAAACATCAGTCCCTCCATGATGTTGCAGTTATCAATGTACATTCCCTCATTATATGCAGATATAGCCTTTCCTCAAATTTGACCAATCACCTTAGTGTTTCTTATGCTTCCTTCTTTTCTGACCAGTCATCGTAACTCATTAAAATTTTGACCAGTCCCTTTAGCCTTCTTCTAATTTAACTTTCTGCTTCAAAATGTCTCTTGAAAGCTGAACCACGACATTGCAACATCCTGAAAGGACTGACCTATCGAACAGATTTGTTCATGTCCTCCCTTACCAAAACAGGACTCGTGTCTTTCTGAGTGTTATACAATATTAAGGCCGATCACTTTCAGAATCACAGTTCAATATGTATGTGTATAAACACCCTATTGAATTTCATTAAGCAGCATTGCAGTGCAGGTGTCATGTATCCACCTCAGGGTGGTCTGCCTGGATGCTGCAGTGACTGCAGCCTTTGGTCACAGTAGTTGCAGTGTTCTGCAAAGTAGAAACAGTTTTTTTCTCTGTGTGACTGCAGCACATTCTTTCAGTGAGCCAATCCATTTCTAACAGTCTCTCACATCATTAGAGATATTTGCAATGAGTCACTTCAAACACCACATTCTCCTTCTATGTAATTTATTTCTTACATGTTTTATTCATGTTTTTATAATTTCTCTCTCTATTTCCACTCTTGACATGTTATTTGCTTCCGTGGTTTTTGCAGCACAGTCGCGTTGGACATTCAGCCAAAGGTCTTTTTCCATAGTTATTATGAGGAACTTCAGCAGCCTAGCACATTTTTAGAATACATTTCATCTTAGCTCGGCTCTGGAGAGCCAAAAAGGCATAAACGCTTGTCTCTTCTAGTGGAAAGGTCCTCTGGGAGAAATAAAAAAGAAGTCTTTGTCTTAAGTTCATGTTAGATCAGAGTGCCTGAAAAGATCTCTTAATATCTCTTAAGTGATCCTATATGGTCTTAGAACAGGGGTCCCCAAACTACGGCCCGCGATCCGGCCCGTCTCCACATTTGGTCCGGCCCCCTGAACAATACCAGAGAGCATTCAGATTTTTTTTCATTTATTGTATTTTCCGGTTTATATGTGGATTTTTCTTCAACCACCAGGGGGCTCTTTAGCAGGAAGTGTGTCCTGTTAACTGTGGGTGTTTTGTTTTGCATGGCGCATTGCTGCCATCTGTTGGACTTTTAGGGAACTGCTTGACTTTTATGTTATTTAATCAGTACGGTTGTTTGCTAGCGGTAGAGCAGATGAACACGTGTCTGTTATGAACGCCGCATTCCAGGTTGTATTCTTCAGAGCAATGCCTGTAAGTAGCAGCTTATTCTTCAAAACGAGCCTTTATGTTAACATATGAGAAATTAATATATTATAATTACATTCCCTCAATGGAATATATACTAGTTAATCCCAGTGACCGTTTCACTCATGGTTTTTCCCCATGTGCTTTCTGGGTAAAAATCAATCGAGAAACCCCCCCCCCCCTACAATTGGTGGGGGGCCCTACAATTTCCGGCCCCCCACCAGAGAAAAGTTTGGGGACCACTGTCTTAGAACATCAAGAAACAGAAAACTATTGACTCAGGCTAACTAACCATGACATAAACTCCTAACAAGAAGCTTGTGGTTGTAACATGAGGAAAATCTGAAGAGGTTATTCATATGAATACATGTTATTAATAGGCCTGTCGGGATTAAATCAATTAATCGCATGATAAATGAAAATTAGACCTCATTTTAATTTATTGGCTTTATCATTTCTTTCGGCCTTTTTCTCTTTCTACCGATGACACTGGATGAAAAACGGCTCAACTCCACTGACCCCTCACTTCCTCACTTTCCTTAGCGTTAGGGAGGAGTGAACTATTGCATCAGGTAGTCAATATGACCATCTTCTCTATCTAATTCTAATGGTTATTGAAGGGCAATATAGTGTACAGACTTCATAAGCTGTACTCTTTTGGTTGAATGTAGTTTTTATTTCCACTTTGGCTTTATGTGGAAATAATTAAGCTGTGTTTATTTTTTATTCAAGTGCATTTTTTTGTTAACAGAGACTGAGAGTCCATTTTATTTCTGTTTGTGGTTATTTTATTTAGTTTACCAGTTCCAGTGTTTAGTGTTCTTTTGAAAATAAAGTGTATTCATTTTTGGCAGGATATCACTTGGATTTTTATGTCATTACCATTACATCAGTTTAAAATGGTCTTCAAACAATATTATTGTTTATCGCAATCATTTTTGAAACAATCGCTCAGCAACATTTATTATCGTGAAGATGCAGGCGTCCTGCTGTGGGCCAGGCGCTGTGGAGCGTTGAGGTCAATACCCGAGGGTAGGCCTGTTTGTAGCTGTGGAAATCAGAAGCATTCCCATCGTTTCTGCTTTTGTGAAGCTCCTCGCCTCTGAGGTTTCACCCAGTCTGTTTGTCCATTCCCTGCTGTGTTTGGAGACAAACCAGATGTAGGATGTTGTTGCACTCAGCTGTAATTCTAGCCTTCTGTGTGTTTACTCTGAGTCCTGTGAAGCTGTGGAGACCTGGGCCTGTGAGCTTTTCAAAGCTGTGCTCCTTGGGGTCGTTTCTCCTGTGTGTTCTTGTTGCGGCTATGCTTGGTTAGACACACTGCAGGACTGTTTGATTCGCAGGGTGAAGTCAGGGCTGTCATAAAGGAATGCATGCAGAAACATTGTTTCTTTGCTTCCATTTATCCTGGGCTGTCAACTGTTAATTGAATTCATTGTAAATGTGCTGAACTCTAACTATGGGTGTTCTACCCTTTGTTTTTCTGTGTTTGAACTGCAGAAATCTACTCTGGTTTAGTCCAGAACATGGCACCATTGGAGAGTGTGCTTATAAAAATGTGATGCAAACTGTTTTACTAAAGCCGACGTGTATCTCACATGACTCTCAGACATTAACTTTAAAAATACGAATGCCTGATGGTCATCTGAACTGACTCACCAGACTGTCTGCTGAGACAGCTTTGCTGATTAGATGTTAGTGTTAGATTCCTTAATATTTAGTTGAAAATTTTACCAAGGCTGGAATAAAACAGTGTCTCTTGTTTTCTGTTCACCATTCTGAAGCTCATAGCAATGCATGTGAAAGGAAAGGAAAAGCAGTCTTGACAGCACAGAGTTTTAGTTTGATAAACTTAATTTTTTTGCTGATATTTAATTGTAGCTTTTCTGTAACTAAGCCCATAGTTAATCAAAACAGAGAATTTTTTATTTAAGTGTCAGAAAATAAAATCCTACAGAAATTGCATGAAATCAATTAGTGAGTAGTCAACTGTCTTTTAGCTTGACCATCCCTAAATGGTGAAGGCCTGTCAGAAACTCAAAAACCCCATCTGTTTTAAATCCATGAACACAACGTACCGACATCCTAAATACAACAATCTTCATTGTGGAATCTGCTGCAGCAAGAGGAAAGCTTGTATGTAGTATCACAGCTGCAAAGGACATCCTGGGTACAAACAATATTTGACTCTATATTATTGTCAGAAGTATTTGGTCTCCCATCCAGATCATTAAATTTAGTTGTTCCTGTCACTTTGATGGGCACAGATTTAGAAAATCCAGCTCATAGGCGCTGTACCGGTCCGTCGTGGTGAAGAGAGAGCTGAGCCAAAAAACAAAGCTCTTGATTTACCGGTTGATCTATGTTCCCACTAGGGCTGAAACGATTCCTCGAATGATTCAAGTACCTCGATTACTAAAATTCCTCGAGGAAAATTTACCTGCCTCGAAGCTTCGTTAATTTATGTTTTATTAGTTAGCGCACCGTGTTCCGGCCGGGACTTCATTTGCGTTGCGCGGAGCTCTCACTTCCGCCTCTGAGTTGTTGACAAAAGCTAAGTCTCAGCGGCATAAAGTCCAATCTTCAAGATTGGCCCGTGGGGATTTTATTGATTGATGATAATGCCCGACTTTTTATCGTTTTTGGGGAACCAATAAGCATCCTTAAAATGACTGGGAGAATGCCTGGAGTACGGCAGCATTTCTCCTCCGGGGCTGCTGGTTGAAAGCGAACGGCGGGAAGAGCGCTGAGGTGAGCGGATAGCCTGAACAGGGCGGGCGGCTGAGTAGCTGATGCTTACCGTGTAAATGTAGCTTTACCGACGAACCGCACAATAAATTTCATATCCCGGTCTGAAGAAACGGGTGGCGGAGCGCATCGTACATGGCTGGTAGATGAGTTTCTGAGTGTGACCAGTGAAGGTGTCGTAAATATCCCGTATTGCTTCCCCCCGTGTTCGTCCCCCGGTCTAACGGTTCGTCAGTCCGCTGGTCTATTTCCTCCCCTCCACCCCATGTTCGTTCATTCGCCCTCTCCTCCCACTCCAGGCGGCATTTCCCGTATTTTCAAACCCAAAGCGTGACAGGTTAGGTGGCAAGGTGAGTTTAATTAATCTATTAAACTCACTGAAGATGAATACATAAACTAAAAGCTGGATTGTAGACATTTTTTATAAGCATATTTGTGAGCCTGCCTCTTTGTTATTAAATTCAATATAATTTCAGATTTTTCTATAACTTTTCTTCTGGTTAACTTAGAAAGTGAGCTATTATTGTTACAGGTTAGTTTTCTAAACTACAAAAAAGCAACTGTTAGGGATGCTCAAATATGAAAAATTGGACTGATATTGATATCTGATAGTAACACCGGTATTATGCCAGATTTACCAATATTTCATTTTATAATTTTTTTTATCCGATTACTCGATTAATCGTAAGAATAATCGATAGATTACTCGATTACTAAAATATTCGTTTACAACAGCCCTAGTTCCCACCCTCATCTACGGTCATGAGCTTTGGGTCATGACCAAAAGACACGGATACAAGCGGCCGAAATGGGTTTTCTCCGCAGGGTTTCTGGGCTCTCCCTTAGAGAGAGAAGCTCGGTCATCCGGGAGGGTCTCAGAGTAAAGCCGCTGCTCCTCCACGTCGAGAGGAGCCAGTTGAGGCTCGGCCATCTGGTCAGGATGCGCACATCCCACCGGGAGGAGGGCAAGACCCGGGACACGCTGGAGGGACAACAACACTGGCCTGACTATATCATGTCAAGTATAAAGTTCAGTGGAGAAAGGACTAACATGTGGGGTGGATTTATATCCTGTTTATTCCACTAAATAGAACTCCTAAAGCAGCAGTATGTAACTTTTATATGGTAGACGTTTGCCCTGCAATCTGCGTGTTACTGCTTTGTTTCCCTCCCTCTGCTTCTGTCGTTCAGTCGCCACTGGTTTTGGTCAGAGGGTCTGGTAGCTCTGCAGCCCGTCAGCCTGCCCCAGGGCAGTCGTGACTATTATCCAGCAGCTCACCATCATCAGCATGTGAATGTGTTTATGAATGTGTATCTTTGAGTACACAAATAAAGCGATATATAAGTTTAATGTCATTTCATTGCATTTTACATGTCTCATGAAACTGTCTATGTTTTGACAGTTTTAGATATAATTAGTGAAAAAATTAAGCTCCTTTGCTTTCTCCCTTATGGACCTGCTGTTATCTGAACAAGTACACTAAACTGCCAGAAACAACCAATCAGAGCCTGGAGGAGGGTCTTAGCGTTGTCAACTAGCCTGTGTAAATGCTGCTCACACCCTCACCCTTTCTCTCCACTATGCTGCAACTGCTCACAGAATGCACACAGTATGGGGGGAGTTTTAGGTTTGGAGTGGAACAACTTTGACAGGAATAAAGATGGCCGTGTCATACCAGATCAGGAAAGAGAAACAGTCCAAACAGTCGGGTGTGGGATGTAAAATAGACTTTATGCTGTTCTGAAATATAAAGACTCGACAAGCTCCTTAAGTTATCCTCTTAATAACCATTCAGCTGAGCTGTTGCATAGTGGAGCAGCGTCAGCTTCTCATTCAAAAATGACTGATGTTCTATGAAGGCAAGGATGTGATGACAGAAAAGCAGAACGCCTTACATAAAGTGCAACATGAAAAAAACCATAATGTCAATAGGCAGGGTTAATTCTGATGGCTGTCGTGAGTTGATGCTCTTCTTGGAGCAACCACAGAAAGTATTTCTGTATGAACACCTCTCTGTTCATTGGCAATCAATTCTTTCAGATATTTTCTTTTCTTCATCTTTTATTTTTCTTAGAGGTTCTGGAAAAAATATGGTTCTTAAGTATCAGATTTTATCTACAAATTAAAAAAAGGAGGAAGAAAACATACAGTTTAAACATTCAAGTTTACAAAGCTAAATAGTCTAAGTCAGTGGTTCTTAACCTTTTTTGAGGTTCCGAACCCACCAGTTTCATATGCGCATTCACTGAACCCTTCTGTGGTGATAAATAAAATATGATTCTAGTTGGTGATCCAACTAGAGTCTAGTTGGGTCACCCCAAGATCACTAAGTCTTCTTAAAAGGTAGAGTCTCTGAGAACAGTTCTTCAAAATATAGTCAGTGTTTTCAGCACAGTTGAGCTGACTGTCCAGGAACGAGCCAAGGTATTTAAAATTTGCCACAGTTTCAACAGGTTGGCCATTGAAAGAAACTGGAACCACTTTAAGGTCTTGTTTAGATCATTTAATTAGCTCTACTTTCTTAAGAGAAATAAAAATTCATAATAAATAAAAACTTTGCGGTATTCTGATTTAGTAATGTAATTTATTAGTTGTGTTACCACCCCCACGCCACTAGAGGCAGTAGCAACCCCGAGAAGATGTGACTGAGGAGCAGATTTAGAAGTACACCGAAAGCTACAGAATTTGGTAAAAAAAAACTGAGTTTTGCTGAAGTAATTAAAGACACAAATTCAGATCTATGCTGAGAGGAACTCCTCCAATCAGTGCTCCTCCGCAGCTCTGATTGGCTCAGCAATGTAACGTGATCCTCTGCAGCAAGTGATGGCGAAGCGGGGCGTCATCACGACTTTACACAGTGTGTCTTTACCTCCGCGGCAGAGGCTCCGCCGAACCCCTGGGGTTCGACCGAACCCAGGTTAAGAACCACTGATCTAATGACTATCAGTACTTAATACTAAAAAACAATACTTAACACTTTGCTAATGATGAGATCTTCAAAGTTTTATATATATATACAGGTGCTGGTCATAAAATTAGAATATTGTGATAAAGTTCATTATTTTCCATAATGTCATGATAAAAATTAAATTGTCATATATTTTAGATTCATTGCACACCAACTGAAATATTTCAGGTCTTTTATTGTTTTAATTTTGATGATTTTGGCAAACAGCTCATGAAAACCCAAAATCCCTGTCTCAAAAAATTAGAATATTATGAAAAGGTTCTCTGAACGAGCAATAAAAATAATCATCCGAATCAACAAAGTAACTCTAAACACCTGAAAAAGATTCCTGAGGCCTTTAAAAACTCCCAGCCTGGTTCATTACTCAAAACCGCAGTCATGGGTCAGACTGCTGACCTGACTGCTGTCCAGAAGGCCATCACTGACATCCTCAAGCAAGAGGGTGAGAAACGGAAAGACATTTCTGAACGAATCGGCTGTTTGCAGAGTGTTATATCAAGGCACCTCAGTGGGAAGTCAGTAGGAAGGAAAAAGTGTGGCAGAAAACGCTGCACAACGAGAAGAGGTGACCGGACCCTGAGGAAGATTGTGGAGAAGGGCCGATTCCAGACCAAATGAAATCTTCATCTCCATAAAACTTTTCAGCAGATGGAAGCATGAAGTGCTCCAAAATCTTCTGATAGCTGCTGCATTGATCCTGCCCTTGATAAAACCCAGTGGACCAACACCAGCAGCTGACATGGCACCCAGACCATCACTGACTGTGGGTACTTGACACTGGACTTCTGGCATTTTGGCATTTCCTTCTCCCCAGTCTTCCTCCAGAGTCTGGCACTTTGATTTCCGAATGACATGCAAAGTTTGCTTTCATCCGAAAAAAGTACTTTGGACCACTGAACAACAGTGGTCCAAAGTGCTGCTTCTCTGTAGCCCAGGTCAGGCGCTTCTGCCGCTGTTTCTGGTTCAAAAGTGGCTTGACCTTTGACCTGGGGAATGCGGCACCTGTAGCCCATTTCCTGCACACGCCTGTGCACAGTGGCTCTGGATGTTTCTACTCCAGACTCAGTCCACTGCTTCCCCCAAGGTCTGGAATCGGCCCTCCTCCACAATCTTCCTCAGGGTCCGGTCACCTCTTCTCGTTGTGCAGCGTTTTCTGCCACACTTTTTCCTTCCTACTGACTTCCCACTGAGGTGCCTTGATATAACACTCTGCAAACAGCCGATTCGTTCAGAAATTTCTTTCTGTTTCTCACCCTCTTGCTTGAGGATGTCAGTGATGGCCTTCTGGACAGCAGTCAGGTCAGCAGTCTGACCCATGACTGCGGTTTTGAGTAATGAACCAGGCTGGGAGTTTTTAAAGGCCTCAGGAATCTTTTTCAGGTGTTTAGAGTTACTTTGTTGATTCAGATGATTATTTTTATTGCTCGTTCAGAGAACCTTTTCATAATATTCTAATTTTTTGAGACAAGGATTTTGGGTTTTCATGAGCTGTTTGCCAAAATCATCAAAATTAAAACAATAAAAGACCTGAAATATTTCAGTTGGTGTGCAATGAATCTAAAATATATGACAATTTAATTTTTATCATGACATTATGGAAAATAATGAACTTTATCACAATATTCTAATTTTATGACCAGCACCTGTATATATATATGTATATATATATGTATATATATATATATATATATATATATATATATATATATATAATTTGTATGTACTTATAGCTCTAGCTCTTTTATTCACCAAATGATATTCAACATGTTTTTTGCTTAGTCAGTAAAGTTTTGCTGTTGAGGTCATTGGATTTTCAGCAATGCACAGCAGCCACATGTCATGGGAAGTTGGTTGCTGATGGAAGCTGGTTTCAGGTGTAGTGAGGAATAGAGAAGAAGACAGCAAAATAAGGGTGAACCAACAATTCTGTTTTGACTTGCAGGCACAGTCCTTGTCAGCAAAACTCCAGAAATCGGTTCTCCTAAAAGGGAACAAAGGGTAAAAACACAGGCCTTTAAAATGTTGACATCCCATTGGCTTAAAGTGGCTAAACTTGTGGCAGGACAAGTCACAAAAAATGAAGGTTATTTCAGGGTGTTTCCCCCAGTATATTATAAACGTGGTGGCCTGCCAGGCTTTACTTGCGTCCCCCCCCAACTCCAGGCTTGTTTTTGTTTTTAGAAAAAAAAATTAAACAGCCCACTTTTTTTTTCTTTTTTCTTTTTTTTTTCTTTTTCAAGAAGCCAGACTGCCATCATCAGTGTTGCGCTGAGTGTTTCACTGGGGCAGTAGAATTATTCCTAAAAGATGGATTTATAATAGGGATGCTCTGATCATGTTTCTTGCTGCCGATTCCGATACCGATCATCTGTGAGGCCGATTTCTGCCGATCACTGGAATGGTTGTTCATTTTTTGCTTTAGGTAAATGATACGTTATATGGCAAAATGGAAAAATTATCTGGCGATAAATTCACCTAAGTTAGACATATTTTAATACATATCTAAATTTTTTTATTTTTTTTAAGTTACATGCTGCAGCTTTAAGCAAACGTTCGGTGTGAGAGTTCACTGTCTGGTGGAGGTTGAGCGGCGCCATGCCTGTGAAATATAACTACCAGCAGCAGGCCCAACAGCGAGAGCAGAACCAGCGTCTTACACCGCCAGCTCAAAGATTTGAATTATTTTTCTGGTTATTTGTTTAGCTTTCTGAGCGTGATGCTAATCCGGGTGAGTGCTGCTTTACCTGCTATCTGGCCACTACGGATGTCCTTTTTTTCCTGCAGTGAGCCTCGATGCAGCCAAACTCCATATAGTCCTTGTTTTTTAAATGCCATATCAGATTCATTGTGTTGATGCATTGCGACGTGCTTCACCCCTAAGTAATTCTCCGCCACAACGCGCACACGTCCCCATTCACTCTGAGTGTTATAGTTCCACACGACAGGATTTGTGGCAAGAAAGTTGCTGAGTTGGTAAAAGTGGGCGACTATTATGAACTACAAATGACTCGGTTGGTCGGTCGAACAGAAGATGACAGTGGTTGATTTTTAGGCTTTTCTTGAGGTAGATAAGATTGGAGGATAAGATCAGTTTCACATGTTTCGGCCGATCACCGTTCTCCCAAAATTCAGAAAATTGGCATCGATAAATTGATGCACCCCTAATATCTGTTGTTGAATTCCTTAATTGTTTTTCAAGCCAGACTCATAAATTCAGTTCTTGGGGTATGGATACTATTTTGTTTTTCTGGACCCCTCTCTCCTCCCTCCAAAAAAAACAAGAAAAAAATGCCAATTATCTACCTGTGAGGTTGTTTGAAAACTAGAGGTGTGCCGATCGATCGGTCACCGATCATAATCGGGCCGATTTTCGTGAAAAAGTGCATGATCGGTGATCGGCGATCATTGGCTCTTGTTGCCGATACCGATCATCTCATTTCCAGCCTGCCTGTACAGCTGGTCTCCTCTTTCCTTCACTCTGCCCAAACGCGCAGCAACAAATCCTAAGCGATGTGGAACTATAACGCACTGAGTTAATGGGGAAGTTTGCGTGTTGCGGCGGAAAATTGAAGCAGGTCAAAATGCATCAACACAACGAATCTAATACGACATAAAAACAATGAGATACTTGACGGAGTTTGGCTACATCGAGGCTCACTGCAGTAAAAAAGACATACGGAGGATCAGATAGCAGGTAAAGCAGCGCACAGCTACAAACACTCACCCGGATTAGCATGACGGTCAGAAAGCTAAACAAATAACCCGCAAAATTATTTAAGTCTTCGAGCTGCGATGTCAGACGCTGGTTCTGCTCTCCTGTTGAACCGCTGCTACGCTACAGGTAGTAATATTTGACAGACTGAGCTTCGCTTCTGCTCCACCTGGTAGTGACTCTCACACCGAACCTGCTTAAAGCTGCAGCATCTAACTTAAAAAAATACATTTTACATACGTTTTAAAACTTTCGCTGTCCTAACATGAGACAGTAAAAAAAATAATCGATCTCCTCCCTGATCTGCATAATTACTCCGCTCAGTCAGAAACAGCCAATCAGAGCTAGCAGTAATCAGCTAGCCGCCATGCTAACAGGAAGTTTTCATTCAGTAACTCTGGATTGTTTATTGTAATGGATCCTGTTTTTGCCTTTGAATGTTAAGTTTTATACTTGAATTTTTTTGGCAATGTTGAGAGGTTTTATTTTGGCTCTTTGCGTTATTTAGCCTGTTTTGTTTAGTTTTCTTCTTGAAAAAAGTTATTAAAAACAAATTTTTGTCTAAATTAGGTGAATTCATGGTTCCTTTTTCCACATAATGTAACCGGTAGTGTTTATGATAAAAAAAAAAAAAAATAATAATAATTATGTGATCGGTATCGGTGATCGGTATCGGTGTATCGGCCCTCATGGGTGATCGGTATCGGTATCGGCAGGAAAAAACCTGATCGGCACATCCCTATTGAAAACATGTTAAAAGTGTAGTTTAATATGTGGAATCCAACATGTGAAGATCTAAAGTAATGGTCACAAAAAGCACAAAGCCAAAAAATAGATAATTTAAGGCATTTTGGTAATTATTAAAATTGGTTATTGGTAAAATGTATATAGACAATTTAAGGCATTTAATATCTTAGTGTTAAATGCCAAGATATTGTTTGTATTTTCCACATATGTAAATAACAGTGAATTAGAAGTTACCTGAAGGTAAGGATTCTGTTTACCTTTTAGTTTGTCATTACAACATTGCAACATATGAAATTACCATCCTGCAGTCAACATATATTCAAAACTATATATATTTTCAAATTTCTGGAGCCATATTTCTTTCTTACTGCATCCCCATTGCAGATAATATTTAAAACTTGAACCTTTTTTTGCTGCATTAGCTTTGTGCATTACATAGAATTGGGAGAACTACCAGCAGCAGAAATGGGAACAACATAATGATCTAAGGCTTCTGGAAGACACAAATGCAAATATAATCCAGTAATGACTCACATAATCCTTTTGACAGTTTCGTGTCGAGATGTGTGTTTGTTTGCCTGGATTTGAAGGGTTAGGGGAAAAAAGAGAAGTGTGTTATAAAGATTAGGGGTAAGAGAGCACGCAGGACAGAGTGGGCATACATATCAGTAATGTTATAAATATGCTGTTAATAAGGAATCAAGAATAACAGAAAGATAAAATAGAAAAGTATTGTAGAGCTGTGGGGTTTGAGTCTTGGCAAAGGAGTAACAGGAGGAGTGAAGCCTATAGGATCAGAATGTGCACTGGAGAGGGAACAAGGAGAGAATGCAGGGGGAAAGGTAAGAAGTAGGGTAATCTGTGGGGGATAACAAGCACTGCCCTCCTTCCTGCTTAGCTATGTTTGCTTTGTTTTGGAAACTTGCATATTAGCATGTGCTGAGCCAGCCCAATGAAACACACAGGCATTTGTGGGCATAAGAACAATTGTGGGGAAGCTTATGCCTCTTTGGTTTGCTTCAAAGGTTGTGGTTTTAGTGCTAATGTCAGCACAATGCAAGACTGGTGGATGAAGGACTGTGCCACCACAGGTTACTGTCGGATGAAATGAAAGCATGTGCTGTCCTGTGTGCTGCTTACTAAAACCCAGCGATCAGCCTGAAACCTGGGAGTAGTGATGGACTCTGACCTGAACCTTCAGAGCCACATTAAGACAGTTCTACCACCTGAAGAACATTAGAGGACTGATGTCTCAGCACGATCTAGAGAAACTCATCCATGCGTTTATCTTCTGTCTTATCTATTATTGTAACAGCGTCTTCACAGGTCTGACTAACAAATCAATCCTCCAGCTGCAGCTGATCCAGAAGCTGCTGCTGATGTTCTCACTAAAACCAGGAAGATGGAGCACATAGCACCAGTTTTAAAGTCCCTACACTGACTCACTGTAGCTCAGAGAATATACTTTAAAATACTGTTAGTTTATAAATCACTGAACGGTTTAGCACCACAATATATTAAAGATCTGCTGTTGTATCAACCTTCCAGACCCCTCAGGTTCTGGTTCTGGTCTGCTCTGCATCCCCAGAACCAGAACCAATTTGTTATAGTTCTGTTAATACTTTATTTAAATCTCAGAATATTACTGCCTGCCTAAAAAGAGAAATTGTTTTGTTTTACTGCTACATGCAGTTTTATCAGTTTTTAAGAAGTTTAATATGGCCGAAATGAGTTTCCTCCGTAGGGTGTCTGGGCTCTCCCTTGGAGATAGGGTGAGTAGCTCGGTCATCCGGGAGGGACTCAGAGTAGAGCTGCTGCTCCTCCACGTCGAGAGGAGCCAGTTGAGGCTCGGGCATCTGGTCAGGATGCCTCCTGGACGCCTCCCTGGTGAGGAGTTCCGGGCTCGTCCCACTGGGAGGAGGCCCCGGGGAAGACCCAGGACACACTGGAGGGACTATGTTTCTCGGTTGGCCTGGGAACGCCTTGGGGTTCCCCCGGAGGAGCTGGAAGAAATGGCTGGGGAGAGGGAAGTCTGGGCCTCCCTTCTTGGGCTGCTGACCCTGTGACCCGACCCCGGATAAGTGGAAGAAAATGGATGGATGGAAGACGTTTAAGACACTTTAAATAACGATATAATGAACAGACTTTTAGTTTATTGATTTCTTTTTTTAGGATTCACCTGCTGATTCAGATTTTCTACAAGCCTGTTCACCTAGACTTAGTTTCTATGTGATCAACGTGGAACGAGCATTTGGCTGCTCTGGAGGTAGTAGTCCAACATAAAATTAAACAATTCCTAGATTATTTTCAGTTTTCTATAAAATCATGCTTCTGAAGAGTGATTAAAGAAAAAAAAAACAAAACGAAAAAGAAATCAGCTGGTGACGGGAACAGACCAGTCCTGGCCTGGGAGGCGATTTGGATTTCCAGATTCAATTTGATTCAGTTAAAGTCAAAGTAATCACAATTTTACTTGGATTGGAAGACATTCTCTGAAGAGCTAATGCTGCAAGTAATAGAAACTAACCCTAATTTGGTTTATTAGTAAAAATATGAATATTTATTTTAAGAGTTGGACCCAATTCAATTACATTAATCATTTAATTTTTATTTAACATGTCCTGACTAAGTCAATCGGCAAGTGCTGACAAGATCTGAAGCAGCCTTTCAAAAGCAGAAATTACAGCTAAACACAAAGAGGACAGTAGATGGACACAGTGCGTTTTGGCTGTAAATGTCTCTCAAAGGACCATGCATGACAGAAGTTTCCCATTGATGTCACAAATGGCAGAAATATATATAATGGCCACAAGCACAGCTTCTGAACTATGCCGATGATTTAAGGTATTTCTGTGGGCTCAGGCTATTGTCAATGGTCAATTAATTTGTCCTGTCCCCCAACCTTACTTTCCAGTCAATAAACAGAGGTAAAAAAAAAAAGTCAGCTGTCCCAGCCAGTCAACCATCGGTTGGGTTTCTACAATATTTCACCTGTATGTAGTAAATCTTGCATACTGTTCAGCTCTTATCTAGTCCACTTCAGCATTCCTGTTTTTAAAATCCAAACTAATTCCCAACATCTGCCTTCAACTTTGCTAGTGGTGCTTTCAATGCTTCCGCCATGTTGTTTTGTTGTGCTACTTGCCTACAGACAAGATCTTGCATCATGTGGTATTATGGGGAAAAGACATAGGCTCAGTTAAGGGCTTTATGAATCTATATCGGGCTATTCCAAGAAAATGTATTCCAATTAATGAATCGATTTTTTTTTTGTTAATTCTTTTTTTAAAACCAAACTCTAGAACAGACAGATATTTAGCTTCAGGAACTCAGAAGTTGGATCTTATTTTTCAGACATTAAGTTTCTCACAAGGAACGAAGTTGTTTGCAATGGCAACAACACTCTTCAGAGTAGAGGTTGTTACTATGGAAAAACGGCTCGTCTTTTTAAGTTTCAGTCAAATATTTGAACTTAAAATCATAGAAACCACAGAAGGTGTAAGACTTTGGTTAGCAAAGATGTATGAGATTATCCTTGTGAGGTTTGAATCTCATTTATAGAAGGTGCTGGATTTGAAAATGTTCTTTAATCAAATGGCCTGTTCCCCACACACATTATTCATCAAACAACCCCGTAGAATGTGGTCAACGCCCAGCAATCCACTTTGACTTTGTTCCAGATGTCGATGATAATTCTACAGCTGTCCAGGGTGGGACTCTAGTACTCACTCCTGTCTCAGCACACTTGAGCACCACACATTGTATGTTTGTTAAGACGACGGTTTACTCATGTTACTTGATGAGATGCACCGCTACTCTCCTGATGTGTGATGCAGGAGCCTGGAGTGTGAATGATTTAACAGTTTAACACTTTGAATAGTACATCAGAACACCATCCACAAATATTAAGTTAGATTTGTGTTACTTTTTTTGAATGCATACTAATGTTTTCTGACATTTGTATTGATGTTTGCAAAAAACTATGGAGCTACAGAATACCTTGTCTTATAATGGAGATATCAGTTATGCAGACATCTGCTCTATAATCTTAGTGGTTTCAAATAATTTGTACATTTAAAGAAAGGCAAAATCAATATATCACAGGGAGTTTTTCTAAAAATATGCTCATGAGGTTATTGACCTAATCAGGTCTAGGCAGTGTGCAGGCTTCCAGCACGCATGCACACACACATACTGTATGCACACACACTCCTACAGATTGCTTTATTCTGTTCTTATTGTTGGAGCTGCTTGACACCAGAAAGTCTTACGGTGACGATATTACATATTTTGATGATCATATCATTTGCCATATATTCCAGTAATTTTGGATTCATCTGCTCTGTATGGCTGGCTGAATATTACATTAGTTTGAAAAATTCAGTTTCAAACTAGAATTAACTGAGTCCCCCTTAGAGATCGGGACTCCAAGCAGTCCTTTATGATGTGAAAATTGATCACACTGGCTTTGTAATTGTGGTACATTGTGCAGGCCTGGTTTGAAACGTCCTCTTCGTCTGCCTCACCTCCATCTTTTCCTTCAGGGATACACCAGGAACAGCTTTATGTTGATCCTGATCCTTAGTGGGTTGAAATGAACCCTAAACTTACTACTTCCGTCTGGAAGTGACTTTTGCAACCCCATGTACCCATGTCTGCATTAATGAAGAAAAGTACTCAATGTATTCCCCTGAAGCCTTCTGCTGTTTCCCTCTTCTAGAGAGGCAACTTGCTGTGTGGGCTATATGATGGCTTTGCCTTGCTTCACTGCTGGGGACAGAGGCATGTTTGTCCTGCTTGGCTACTTTAGCTGACTGACCTACTGGTGAACAGTGACTTTGTTGTAGTCTTCAGCCTGTCCGACTTTCTAAAATACTGACTGACCACTCTACTATCTGCCCATCAACCAAGAGAAGACAAAAGACAGTGGTTGTCCTGTTGTCCTCTCCATCCTTACTGGGACTCGGTGACCGACCGCTCTCTTCACACCCCATTCACAACAAATTACACATCGACTATCAGTATCAACTGTGGCTCCATCTACTGTATGTGGAATCAGTGAAAGCAAGAATGACATAATCAGAAGAACTGAAATGCATGAATAGGATCCTGACACACTGATCAAAAATGTTGCAATTTTTAATTTTTATTATTATTATTATTCACAAGAAAATACGGAAATGTAGAAGGTCATTTCATTTACCATTCCATTGTCTGGGTTGTGTCAATCCACACTTAACTTGACACCTTTTCAATTGCATTTGAACACTAATGGTAACCCTAGCCCTGTCTACATGCTTATTAAATACATAGTTGTAATGAAGACGGGTTGCTCAAGCTAAAAAGAGAACTTCAGAATCAGAGAAAGGATCCACACGCGCGCACACACACACACACACACACACACGCGCGCACGCACGCAAGTATGTGTGTGTGTGTGTGTAGACAGACATCCATCTACAGCAAGACAGTTTTATTAAGAATAATTTAATCATATAAGATACTTTTTGAATAAGTTAAAATGGCTTTTCATAGTCTAAACCTTAAGGAAGAGAATAATTTATGGTGCATTATTGGCTTCTTTTTTCTTGTTTTGTCTGCAGGCGTTTAAGGAGATGCTGTATGCTGCACAGGACCAAGCTCCATCTATTGAAGGTATTCCAGACACACACAGTCCAACTAATAGTAGCCCTTACCTAATATATAGCTATTGTATGAATAACTACAACCTCAAATGCCTTAATTCACACCTTAGTCTCCAACCTGCAGATGTGATTTTGGGTCTGATTAGAACCAGTCTTTAGCCCATACGAATCTTATAGAAGTACTTAAACATTTGTTTAAATGAGACATTAAACGTCTCATTTGGCACATCATTGGTGTTGTTTCATTAAATATAATACAGGACACTGTTAAATACAAATATGTCCATTAACAATCAATGCAGTATTCTCCTCGGCTGTGCTCCATAATTAAGCCGCATCATCACCATTGGTCATCATGGAAACACATCAGTGTGTTGTTGTGTCCTCTAACCGACTGCAGTAAGGCTGGCATAGAAAATACAGTCCTGTGCCTGGAATTATAATACGTCATTCTCTCTCACTTGTTTTTTTTTTTTTTTACATGTACTACCTCAACTTGTGTTATTCCTAAATAATATATTTCTTGTAAAGTTACACCATAAAACCATAGGAGCCATAGAATCATCTAAATGGAGCATTTCGTGGACTAGCCAGTTATCAGGGCTCTTTTTTGGGGTTAATTACAGGCCTGTTTGTACTAAATAATACTTCTTATCATGGCATGTCTGTGTCACCTTTAACTGGTATCTTCATTTGACAAAGGAGGCTTTTTGTTGTTAAATGATCTCATCTTTTAACAACAACACACCATGAGTGTGTGTCTGAAACCATTACTTCCTTCTTATTTTCAGGCTCCCTATATATTACTCTCATTCAGATTTCATGTTTAAGCTTTAATTTAGTTGTATATTTATGCTGTGCCCAAATAAAAAGAGAAAAGAGAGTACAGCAGTGGTGTGAGGCTTAATTACAAGAACAGAAGAAATCAGTGGATTCAGATTCCAGTGAAAGCAGTTTCTATATTTAACTAAATACATAAGTAGAAGGAAGCACCATGAAACTTTCATAGTGTTACCATCTAGCCGGAGTTTATCTAAAACCATGTCAGAAGACATCTTCAGTTTAACTTGGTTAGAACTCATTTAAAAGGAACTTTGTAAAATGTCTGATGGTTTCCGTTTTCTCAGCTTTTCACAAACTGGGGAATACTTGTAGATATTTTGTTTCTGAAGAATTTCTTCTGGATTAAGGGAAATTAAAAGTTTGACATTTAAGACAAAAATGTCATTTTCTTGATTATGAATCATTACATTATTAATTTAGGGTGTGACTATATATTTTAGAACTGAGTGATATGCAATTATTAATGTAAGATGTGCATTTTTTTTCTTTTGGACATTTTCTGCATTAGCAGCCATGATTTTGTTTTCAGCATGTTGGCATCTTTCCCCATGAGAGCAGAGAATCATCTATAGAAGGCTGGAGCTGCACCCTGTGCCTCCAGAGCCAGAAGTGGCTGTTTGGACCTTCCACAATGGTTCTTAGTAGGGGTGCACCGATTTATCAACATTTCAGACAAAAAAATTTTATCAGCCAAAAGTGGAATCGCTAAGTTAGGCTTTTTAAAAGATCAGTAATCAGCGATCGGCCAGAAAACTGCAGTCGGTGCAGCCCTAGTTCTTATTCACTTTGGCTTAAAACGATAAAGAACCAAGTCACATTTTTAAATATAGATATAATATTGAGTGCAGCTTTTAGCAAATATCTACATCATATACATAGACTTTGTCATTTAACTGTACATTTCAAATTTATATTAAGTGAAATTTTGTTGAATGCTCCAATCATAATCAAATAAATGAGTAATAATAAAAAGTGTCAATATTTTATTAACAAAAACTAAACTCTATTTTAATAAAAGATTAGTGGGAGTTTAGTAGTCATATACAAGAAAATATATCCATCATTCATTATATCCAAAATATAAGCATCAAGTTTGCAAAAGTTGTATGCTTGTCTTTTTCTTGAACTCAAAATTAGAAATAAAACTTGTTCTTTCATAATTACAACACATTTCATTTTGTGGATATTTATCGAAACAAAACAAAATCTAAGAAAACTGCAGTTTTCTAAGGTCATGAAACTCTAAAGCTTTTCATTTAGCTTGACTGAAGGCTAAGATGGTTTCTGGGTTGCACAATGTAATGAATGTAATGAGGTAGAGCGTCAAAGGTAGTGAGAGTGCCCCTACTGGCTAAATATGTTATTGCACTGCAGAGAGTGAATTGATGGTAATGGCCTACTAAATTTTTGATACAAACATTTATTTGACATTTTCAAAATCTGCACTATGTAGTGTGGTGATAGAAACTAAACTCTAATGACCAGGTCACAGAGTTGTATGGTACTGTCAGACTGTAGGTTTTACTTACACAGTCCATTCAACCTTTTTGTAAAATACTTGTTCTAATGTGTCTTCACACATCCCAAACTGCTCATCAGCCTAATTAGTGGCTTTCAGTTTTTTTGTGTGTGTTTTAAAGAAAAAATCAGAAAAAACAATGAATTCAGTAATGTGTCGAAGCTGAATTACTGCCACTGAGTACTTTACTCAGTGATATCTGTTGTTTTTCTTGTCCAACATGTAGTAATGGCAAGATAAGGTGGTCATTGTGTTTTCTTACTTTAAATACCCTGACAAGCTGTCAGAGGCAGACTGTAATCACTACACCACACAGTGGAGCTGCAGCAGTAGCTTTCCCTGCCTTGCTCAGTGAAGCCAGGCTCGGTAACCTGGTTAAAGTGGTGGATAAGATTTGAGGGAGGACTCAGCTTCCAGCTTTTGGACTTTAAGAGGCAGGTGCTGAAGAAGCCAAGCCAGCCTCCTTTAGATCCCTGTGAGGAGGAGTCTGATATATACTGATGTAGAGATGTAGCGCCGTTGTATGAGAGGTGTGTGTGGATACAAACGTACCAAAACCACGTGACTGTTCTGCATTAGATGAAGTATGTCGGAGTCTTAACGATGCCAACAATATTCATTAAGTTCAAGTTTGAAATAATTCTTAAGAAAAATGGCTTGACTATACTAAAATGTTCTGTTTGAGATGTTCATGTGATGTTCAGCTCTTAAGATATTTGCATCTATAATTTAAATCGTTTTTATATCATCATTCCACTTTTTTATTTTATTTTAGGAGGTTTTTAAGTTGAACTTTCAGCTCATTGATGCACAGTAATGTAACTTTTATAAAAGATGTTTTTTACATATTTGTTCAAACTGTCACCATTTCATTACTAGGGCTGTTGAAAACGATTATTTTAGTAATCAAGTTTTCTATCGGTTATTCTGACAATTTATTGAGTAAACAAATAAAAAGTTTGATTAAATAAAATATTGGTAAATACTGCCATAACGTCAGTATTAACATCTGATGTCAACATTTTCATGTCTGCGCGTACCTAATGAGTACTTTTCTGAAGAGACTGAACCTGTAACAATAATAGCTCAATTTTTAAGGTGACCTGGACAAAAATGATAAAGTATGAAATGATATTCAATTTAATAATAAAGCAACAGGCTCACAAAGACGCTTCTAAAAAAATGTCTATACACCAGTTTTTAGTTTATGTATTCATCCTCAGTCAATTTAATAGATGAACTCTCACTTTGTCCAGACATGTGTAGATTCTTTAGTCTCTGCTTTGTTATCCTGAGATGAGATCTGGGGGGTTTTGTCCTACAGTCCAAGTTGTGTGTTTTCCAGATGCCATTCTGGAGCCATTTTGCTCACTTGTCCTCTGGTATGTCCTGAATCAGGCCAGAGCCGTTAGCGAATACTAGTTCCATGAATCGATGTGTATTGACAACAGAATTCACCTAGAACAACATCCATCCACATTAACAGTGGGATCTACTCAGGATCCACCTGGCTGAGAGAGGCCAATGTGATCCACAGGTTGTCATGCTCATTGTTGATGTTTGTAGTTATTCACAAGTTACTATGGCAATTCCTACTGGCACATGTACAATAAAATGTGATAGAATTGATGAAATGATCGTCATTTTCATCAGCCTGTTTGACAACTAAAGCCACAATAACTTTTCTACCAAGGTACAGCCTTGATATTTTTTATAAACTGGTGAGGCCCTGCAGAAAGAGGAAATCAGTTCTCAGGTGTAGGACAACTGTTTTTTATTTTTTAATTGTTTTTTATAAAACTAGTCCTTATCTGTGGACCAGCTGCAGCCTTGTGTTGTTGCTGCTGCTTATTGCAGAAAGCTGAGTAAGAGTAAAAAGGGGTGTTGCTAAAAAATAAACCTAAAAACCCTCAATTTTAAAATGGAAAGTATAGGCTCTTACTGAGACAGACATGTCATAATGATAATAATAATGATAATGATGATGACATGTGCTGAGACAGAGAGTGAAAACAGCAGAATAAGGCCAAAAAGGGATAAGAAGATTACTGTCTTCTGACTGTGCCAGCTGTTTGTGTGCTGCAGAAAGCCTTACAGGGAGAGGTCTTCGCACTTCAACTGACTTAATTTGGTGTTTTGTCTAAAAGAGCCCAAGTTAGAACACGGTGATTCACTTAGACTGCATGGTGTGACTCAAAACCACCTGCTCACACGATGTTTAGACGCCGTTGATGAGTCACAATTCCAAAAGATCACCAGAAAACATTGTTACTGGTAATTCTTTATAGTTTAAGTATGTATGTAAAAAGAAGGAAACCAGAATTAATTTAATTGAAATGTTATGTGAAAGACCAACAAAAAGTGGCCTACAATTGAAAAGTACAAAGAAAATTATACATGACTCAAAACATTTTTAACAAATAAGAACTTTAAAGTGTGGTGTGTAAAAATATTCACCCCCCTTTTTTCTGAGTGCAACCAGTTTCCTTCAGAAGTTTCCTGATGACTGAACAGAGTCCACATGTGTGTAATCTGATCTCAGTAGAAATCCAGCTGCTCTGTGATGCCTCAGAGGTTCAGAGAATATTGGGGAGCAAACAGCATCATGAAGTCCAAGGAACACAGCAGACAGGTCAGGGAGAAAACTGTGGAGATGTTTAAAGCAGACTTAGGCTGTAAAAGGATTTCCAGGGTTGAACAAGGAGAGCTCTGATCAGAGATGCAGCCAAGAGGCCCATGGTGACTCTGGACCAAAGGCAGAGATCCACAGCTCAGAGGAGGAATCTGTCCACAGGACAAGTATTCGTCATCACTGCACAAATGTGATCTTTCTGGAAGAGCGGCAAGAAGAAAACCACAAGAAGTCCAGCTATCCACCTAATCTGACTGAAATTGAGCTTTTTGCAAAAACGAATGGGCAAAAATTTCTGTCACAAGATGAGCAGAGCTGGTAGAGCCAAACCCTGAAGACTAGCAGCTGGAATTGCAGCAAAAGGTGGTTCTGTAAAGTATTGACTCAGAGGGCTGAATATTTTTACACTCCACACTTTGTAAAAAAAAAAAATGTTTTGAATCATAATTTTCTTTCTACTTCACAATTGTATACCACTTTGTGTTGGTCTTTCATATTAAGTTCCAAAGACATACTTATGTTTGTGGCTGTAATATGACAAATTATGGAAAAGTTCAAGGGGTATGCCCAATACTTTTGCAAGCCACTGTATATTTATGGAAATATAAATATAGACCAAGACTGAACTTCCTGCAGCAACTCAAGAAATCCAACAAAGGAGCTGCTCATCGTCTTCATGGCTGTTATTCAGAACAGCCATGACAGCTCGTCCAAACTGCAACAAATGTTCAGGTCTGCAGTGAACATCATCATGGCTGACCTTCCATCCAGGACTGCTGCAGGTTTAGGAAAATCGAAGTCAGCATCTCTGCAGATACACAAACTGTTTAGACTTTTATCTTATGCTTATTTACAAAAACATCACAGTATCAGCTCTGTCTGTTCGTTTAGCATTTAATCAGCATCTTATCAGCATGTGTGTCGATCCCTGTGCAGATGGTCAGATGCTCCTACTTAACATTGTGTGAATCACAGGCTGTTCCATTTTTATCTTCTGACTAACCTGATAATCCACCCTGGGATTGTACCACTCTGACATTTATATCATCACCATCTCTATTTATTCCTAATTTCAACATGTCTCTCAGCTATCTCCACCTCAGAGGCACCAGTGATCAGTCATGTCTGGAAAAATTATTCCTGTATAGTCTCTCCCATCACAAGAGATAAAGTTCCTTATCCTTGGTCAAAATGATGAAGCCAGCGCAGCAAAACTGCCACAGTCATCCAGTTTCCTAAACTACAGTTTCTCTGAATTACAAAGAAAAAAATAAAAGTGAAATCCCACGGTCAGTGGGTAATGCACGTTTTGGATGTTATATGGCTGATTATAAAGACATTGTTGAGTCAGAAGTCTTGTTTAGAGGTCTTCCCTCTGATTGTAAACTTTTTTCCAACTGACTTGTTAATGAAAACCCAAACAGATCTTCCACCAGACAAGATGATGCTGTGTTCCTACAGATGCACAGGAAAAATCAGTGTTCTGTGTTTAGGTCACTCAGTTTATTTGTCAACTACAAGATCGTTAAGATACATGGACTCACTGGACAGGGCTCATTTAATAAAATATTTTATTGATAATGCTAGACACACTGAGCAGAGATTTGTGGCTATATCTTTAAGAGATTGCTTAAAACATTAAATAAAAGAAAACAAACATTAACATCAAACTGCACCCAGTTATCTGTACCTGTACAAGAAAACTCTATAGGTACAGTTGTACCTCGTTAATCTTGTCTTATTAATATTTTTTTTCAATAATTAATAAGATCAATTATTACCAAAAAGTAATCTAGCCTTGTTGGTAACATATCTATTAATATTATGTTATTTTCAGTTGGACCAAAACCCTTCTTGTTTTTTCCACAAGTAAATAAAAATTTTGGCTCATTTTCTTGTGCTATCTTATGTTGATATTAATGTCAAAACATGCAAACTTAGAATGTTTTCATTGACTCAGAGTTCCTTCTTATGCAGCAGATTAAGCCTACATCAGCACATTTCAGTTAGAAATTACTTCCTGATTTTTCTATTTGCAGAAACCATTTTGTCTTTGTCCCTTTGTCTCCTGCTATACTGCATTCATACAGTATGTTCCCCATATTGTCATGATGTCGTGAATGAGAGGTGGTAAGGATGAATGCCGAGACCCAGGTTGTGAAGAAAATTATGAATTTAATGATAAAGCTCAAATACAGAACAGTACAGGCGGCACGGCAGAGAGAATAGCACACAGCTAAATACCGGTAGCAACTGACGAAAAACTGATCATGGAGCAAGCTAACCAGGACAAACAGATCTACTGGAGAGCCGACACACGTAATGACAACAACTGACATTAGACGAGGACCCGACAAGAGACAAAGGACACTTGAATACACAGGGAGGGTAATCAGGAAGACTAGACACAGCTGGGATCAATCAACAGGGAGGACAGGACAGAAAAAAACCAAGAAATAAATACACTAAAACACAGAAACTGAGAAGTGACGTGCAGCTGTAATCTCAGCAAAAGGTGGTGCTACATAATATTAATGCAAGGGGGTCGAATACTATCACAAGGCACTGTATATACGTATCTATATGTAAATATGTATGTGTATATATGTATATATACAGTATATATTTATATGTGGAAGAACCTCTAAATTATGTCTTATAATAAAAGGTTATGTATTTTATTATTTTTATATGTATAAATAGACCAGATTTGTATCAATTAGACCAGGCGTGTCAAACTCCAATCCCCAAGGGTTAGGGTCAGTTTTTAGATGTCCCACAGGTACAAAACACTGGAATCAAATGGCTTAATTACCTCCTCCTTGTGTAGATCAGTTCTACAGAGCCTTGCTAAACCTACCGGTAATTATTCTATTCAGGTGTGGTGCAGCAGAGGCTCATCTAAAAGTTGCAGGGCAGTGACTCTCCAGGACCGGAGTTTGAAACCTGTGAATTAGACTACGCAGTTTCTCACCTGCAACAATTGTTGCAGACTCTAAAACCTACATCTTCACTAACATAACCAACATTGTAATAATTCATAAATAGTATGTGTTAGGAACATCCAAGGATTGAAATGCATGCAGACATTTTGCACAAAAATAAATTTGGATAAAACAGGTTAAAGATACCCCGAAGTTCTACTGTTTTTGTTTGATTTGATTTCACCAAATGCTTATGTGGTCACCAATCATGATTATTCAGGATTTTCTTCCGGCCACATTTCTTCCTCAAAGACGATGGATTCCCACTATCCTAACGGTTCTTAATAACATGTTGGACAGTTCTTTACCCAGTTTTAGTAGTTTCTGCAGTCTCCTTCTCTGCTTGATGCATGCCACTGATTTGACCCCTCTCAAACAGACTGACATCTTTTCTACAACCACAAGATGTCTTTCAACATGGTTATTTAAGAAATGAGAAGCTACTCGCTGCGAAGCTACTCGCTGCAGCTGTTGGGGTTTCCAGTTGAAACATAATTGCCCATGGAGTAATTAACCAATAGGAGACTCATACATATTGGCTTAGTTAATTTTTATTTTGGCCAGTCAACATATGAATAGTTTTTTGTGTGTGTTTTCCTTACTGTACATATTGAGGTTATTGTTTCTGTTAACCTTGCCACAGAACTACACTCTGTTAGCATTAAGGGGTGAAATAAAATTGCAATTATTGTCCTAAAAAAGTGGCTGTTCTGTCAGTATGTCTTTGTCATATTGAACAGACAGGTAGAACATTCTGTGCCTGTTGTGGTAGATCTGTCTGCTGTCTCATCACTCCCCCTGGTGGTTGAAAAACAAAATAAAGGGTTTTTGCATTGAGTCGTTTTTCCAAGCCCCAGGGAGACTTTAGTACATTAGTTCAACCTTCTGTGTCCCTTTGACTGCTACAACTTAGTATCTACATGGAGTGGATGAAGGCAAGTTTTCCTTATTGGTGTAACAAATTGCTTTATTTTATTTTTTGCAGTCACAGATGATGATACAGTCAAGAGGTATTATGCCAAGTTTGAGGAGAAGTTTTTCCAGACTTGTGAGAAAGAGCTGGCCAAAATCAATACCTTCTATTCTGGTAATTCCAACAGTACAGTACTATGAGGCAGGACTTCCTTCTACATCTTTAGGTCACTTTTGTTTCCTGCCCAACAGAAAAGCTGGCCGAGGCTCAGCGACGGTTCGCCACGCTGCAGAACGAGCTGCAGTCATCGCTGGATGCCCAGAGGGAGAGCTCTGCCACCGGGCTGGGCCTCAGAAGAAGGAAAACCGTGTTTGCCCTTTCACAGAAGGAGAGATGCAAACATAGAAACATTAAGGATTTGCAGCTGGCCTTCTCTGAGTTCTACCTCAGCCTTATACTGCTGCAGAATTATCAGGTAGATGATAAGACAGTTTATGTAGTCTGACAAGTTCAAATATCAGCATGTTACAATGGCTCTTTTCAGGTTTTATTGGAGAATTTTAATCTATAATAAAACACATTTTTAAATAAGAACGTAGAACAGTGCCTAAGAATTATTCGCTCTCAGCATATCCCACTGGCGGCCTTTCTGTTTCCATGTTCTCCCTGTGCAGGCAGGGATAGTCATCGGTCTACCACAACATTTAATTAGCCACTCTGACGTTTCTCTTACTGTAGGTATTTGAACACACATGGTTCTCTTGCTGCGTTCCAGTTATCTGGGAAGTGTGAACTTAGTGCTGGGTTTGATGTCAGACCCGAGGTAACAGAATTCTAGTTAAGAAGTCGGAACTTCATTGTGGCGACGACGACTGTAGACATTGTTCACTGTAGGTAGATGGAGTTGCTTCCAGGCTCTCAGTGGGAAATCTGACTTCAGAGGATGTTACAGATGATTTTTCAGATTGGGAAGTCAGAATTTCCCAGTTCCAACCACAACTGGAATGCAGCATCTGCATCTGTCCTGGTTATGTCTACCCTGTTGACAGATGGAGGCACTGGCGCCGCCCTGTGGGTCATAGATCTGATGGATGGACAGGGTGTGATGTTAAATTGCAGTCACAATTTAGACAGCTATGCTAACATTATACATCACCTACTGACTACTACTGACTTCACTGACTCACTGTTCCTCCCTTCACTTCCTGTCAGAACTTGAACTTCACAGGATTCAGGAAGATTCTCAAGAAGCACGATAAGATTCTGGAAACTTCCAAGGGGGCAGATTGGAGGGTGGCCCACGTTGAAGTGGCTCCATTTTATACATGCAAGAAAATCACTCAGCTCATCTCTGAGACTGAGGTGAAAGTCACACTCACTCACTCACTCTCACACCGCAGTTAACTAGATGTTTAAATAGTCATGTGTAAAAAAAGTTTTAGTAGAACTGATCTCATGTTTTGGTCTGTGCTCACTAGGCTCTGGTCACAACAGAGCTGGAAGGCGGCGACCGGCAGAAGGCCATGAAGAGGCTGAGAGTTCCTCCACTGGGAGCTGCACAAGTCAGTCACACAGCTTAAACGTCCTGTTCAGAAGAACATTGTTCTGTTGCTCCAAGTTAAGAAGAAAACAAAATGGTTCCATTGATATTGTTTGAGATTTTTCTATATTATGATAATGCAGTGGTGCTCTGTACCACAACCACACAAACTAACACCATAGAGTAATCTTTTATGTTAAAATAGGAAAGAATTAAAAATCAAAAGTATAAGAAACATTGTTACTCATAGATATAGACAAAAGATCTATCTATGACAAAAGATAAATATAGATATCTATATCTATATTTTGTCTCATTATATAATGAAAGTATAATGTCACTCTTATTATACTCAGAGGTCAGAATTTTCAAGTTCTGAAGTCTAAAACTCACAGCGACGCTAGCTGCAGCGACGCTAGCTGCAGCGACGCTAGCTGCAGCGACGCTAGCTGCAGCGACGCTAGCTGCAGCGTGATGCACCAAATCTAACATGCTGGCAGAGATCATGCTGTTGGCTCTGTCCAGGCACCAGCCAATAAGACCCTGCCTTCGATTTCACTGCTTCAAGTGGAATAGCTGTAGTTGATGATGAATTTTACAATAAGGCCAATCAAATGATCAAATCGGGTTCTGCCAGTCTGTTCAGTCTGACCAAATAAACCATCTAATGTTCAATCATACATATAATATTAGTTTGGATTTATCTGTGTATAGACTTGTCCAAGTTCATCTGCTCCATACTATACTCACCAGATCTGAATGTAATTATTTGAGTCAGTGGTTCCAGTTCCAGAAGTTGTAGTTGTTTGTGATGGTGTGGATTTAAGAAGTGTGTGTGTGTGTGTGTGTGTGTGTGTGTGTGTGTGTGTGTGTGTGTGTGTGTGTGTGTGTGTGTGTGTGTGTGTGTGTGTGTGTGTGTGTGTGTGTGTGTTCACAGCCTGCTCCAGCTTGGACCACCTTCAGAGTGGGACTTTACTGTGGAGTATTCCTCGTCTTGATTGTCACTGTAGTCATTACAGGTATTCCACGCACACACAGCCAAACAGACATGTTGACAATGAAAAGTTGACTCAGTTTTTACTTCATGGAATTTGATGTTGTCCACAAGTTATTTTTATTATAGGTCACATTGTTGCTTGAGGGAGCATATGACTCTGACTCAATGTAGACTTACACATTAGCTATCCTGAGTTGGGATAAAATTGCTATAAATCCCTCTACAGCTGTCTGTGCACAGGTGGTGATCATATACAAAGACCTAAATGTTCAAATCATTTATTACTCCACTCTAATCAATTATTATGATCAGTTTCTCGTGTCCTATCTGCTGCTACATTTGTATTAAGCAAATCAAATGACAAATTCTTCTGGAGAATATTGTTAAGGAAATCAATAAGTCTTAGCTAAGGTGAAATGCTGAGTCAAGAATGAACCAAAATGCATTTTGATTATTATTTTATTAAGAAATTAAGTAAAGAATACAGCAATGACTCCCCTCCCTAATCCAGGGAAGTGAAGAAAAGATGAAGTTACATCGCTTTTCATTTCCACCAGCCCTCTTACAAAGATTGGAGAAAAAGGGAGAATCCCACCAGTTTCAGTTTACTTCACAACTCTGGTATTTGACCTGCAGACTGTGACCGTGGATGGTTCAAACCCAGGTCAGAAATACCCTTTAATATGCGTTTCCAGTGAGCTGCCTCCAGCATGAAGGGTGCTTTAAAGCTAATTGATTGCTTGATTGAAATAAAAAAGTTTGACATAACAATATGCAGAGGTTAGTGGTTCTTCTGCTTGGTTCTCCTTTGGGTCGTTGTGTGTCATGCAGAAGTTCTACTTCCTGTCAGTCAGATCAATTATCTCAGTTCACAAAGTATTCGGGTAGCTTTCTGGGTTTGTTGCATATAAAATTCTGGAGTCTGTAGTGTGGAGAATATTATTTATGATTGCTTTGATGCTTTTAAAACTGCATGGATGATTGAATGTCAGTTTTGATATTTGTATACATGCTGCCAGCTTGCCAGGTCCATCTTGAAAAGGTGATTGTGAATCTCAACAAAGATTTTTATCTGGTTAAATAAAGGTTATTATTACAAATATGTATTCTAAGGATATCTGTAAAGCCACAACTTAAAGATGTTAAAAAAGTAGGAATTTTCTGATCAGGTGTTATTTTTCTTATGATCCAATTCATTTAAGGATAGTTTAAATCCCAGATTTTAACTATAAAAGTCAGATTTTCAGAAGTTCATCCCTATTAATTTACACCAGATGAGGTGGATGATATGATAGCTGTTCTATTGATGAAATGAAATCACATACATGATGATCATTTAGTGCCCATCACATTTATAATCTAACATAAGAATGACGAATGTCATCATTCTTCTATTATCTTGGTGATAAGATTAGCAATGGCACAGCTTGTGTGTTGTGCAATTAAGAAAGTTCAGTTCAGTTTTCTTATATAGGATTGACAAACATTAAAGTGACACTGACACAATAAAACCACTTACATTTAAAAAGATGAACTCTTGTGCTTTTATTCTGTGTTCACAAAAGCTTTTAATAAAAAATATTTCTCACAGAATACTATAAGTGAATAACTATTATGTTC
>NW_028263386.1:29958173-30015433 GCF_051168715.1 Poecilia mexicana
AGACATTACAGTAGAGGCTGGAGTTACATTATGCATCCACTAGGTGGAGCTGCACTAAAGAGAATGTCAACAAAACAGTCCGACTCCAGTCGGGGAGAGCCTTCCTCAACTGGGCTGGGGCGTGGGTGGATGATGGTCACCCTTCTCCGTTCGCACACAGCATGTTCGTGGAGAACGCTAAATGACCAGCAGACGACCTGATTCTAGACGGTCTGTAGGTAGATAGGTCAGTCAAACTTTATTAACAAACCAGCGTTCTGACAACTATCCCAGCATGCACCGCGCGCTTCTTCTTCTACGGGCGAAAATGAAGTCGGCGGCTGCTTACCGTAGTTGCTATACCTGTTGTGGCTCAATATTGGTCCATATATAAGGCGCACCGGATTATAAGGCGCGCTGTCGGCTTTTGAGGAAATTGAAGATTTTTAGGCGTGCCTTATAGTGCGGAAAATACGGTATATATATATATATATATATATATATATATATATATATATATATATATATATCAACACCTGAGCCTTTAAACTAAGAGGACAAAGTCCTGCCTTGTATTTGATGTGAGGAGTTTAAGGTTATAGCAAATCTTCACATTATTATTTTTCTATGCATGTGTTCAACAATACAAACATACCTCAGTTCATTCATTACCTCACAAGGAAACTTGATGCCGTTTATAGTGTGCTCAGAGCCTCTATCATCACTGCCTCCCCAGTGGAAATGAAATTGCTTCAGTCGGTATGTTCCAGAGATGGGACCTCCAGTCAGGGCTGAGAAATACAAATAACAGACTCATTAAGACAGAGAAAAAAAAACAACAAATAAATAATTTTTCTATTTGCATCAGCCAGTGACAAAGCTCTTTTAATATAGCATGCTAAAATGCTCCTGCTAGCTATAACTTTTGTAAGCTACTGTTGATCAGCTGTAAGAGGAAATAGTTGAACAATAAACCATGAAAAATTGGAAATTATACATTTACACTTCCATCCATCCATTTTCTACACCCTTGTCCCTAGCGGGTTTGGGAGGGGTGCTGGGGCCTATCTCCGGTGAGACATTTTGGGCGAGAGGCGGGGTCACCCTGGACAGGTTCAGTCTAAAAAGTGTATTTCGGCTGCAGTTCATCTTATTGACTTATTTACATTAATTTCAGTTAATTCTTTTGCTTTTGCTATGACAACTTATTTTTTGTGTTTAATTAACTCAAAACTTACAAATCTTTAACCTAAAGGAACTTTTCACTTTATTTAAAACAATTGAGTTCAATGCCAGTTTCGTACCCTACGTCTGACCAACTCAAGTCACTAAGTCCTTCCATCTCAATTTGCTAAATTTCTGCAGCTTAATTCATAAGGGGGTTTAACATGACAAATTTAAGTCACTCTTACTCAAATCATTTATTTTGTTCGAATAAACATTTAAAATCTCTTTGACTTAATTCTACAAAATGTCAACTCAAACTTTTAAGTAGTTCTAAACTAAATATTTTATAACTTCTTAGTTTGAGCCTAATACTCTTTTTACAGTGTCCTCTAAATACACTCTAACTTAAAAGTTACAAATCTTTTCCTTAAAGGATTTTTTTACTTTGACTTTACTTGAAAGAATTAAGTTCAATACCATATTTGTATCCTACATCTGACACCATGACTCAAGCTTACCAGGGACAGATTCTGTACCAACCAGGGTGCAGAGCACAATCCACATAAGGAGGACTTAGTCCTTGACACGGCCTTCGCAGGTTTGATGTCCAACCTGATGACCTTAGCTGCAGGTCTTCCTCTCTGTCACTGACCACTTTCATGAATAACTACGCTCAAATAAAGGCTGCCTCAGCCAAAAACCCTTTGAACAAAACATATCCTTTATTAATTTACTTCTTTATTTGAAGTAAACTAAATTATTTGAGTAAGACTGACTTAGATTTGTCATCTTAAACATACTTAATAAATTTGTTAAAAAAGAAAATTCACAAATTTAGTTGGATGATTATAATATATTGAATTGGTTAAACTTAATAAATTAAGTTGGATTGCTTATTACCAATTGAAGCAATTCAATTAAGTTGGTTCAACTAATTTCTTTTTAGAGTGTTGCCAGTCTGTCGCAGGGCAACACAGAAACAGACAGAATGAACAACCATGCACACACCTAGGGAGAATTTAGAGAAACCAATTAACCTGACAGTCATGTTTTTGGATTGTGCCGGAGAACCCACCATGCACAGGGAGAACAACTCCACGTAGAAAGACCCCAGGCCAGGAATTGAACCCAGGACCTTCTTGCTGCAAGGCAACAGTGCTACCAACTGCGCCACTGTGCAGCCCATTTAAATTTTAAGAAGCTTTATCTGAGCCAGCGTCATCTGTGTCTAACAGCGTGTCCTTTATAATTAAACTGAAATAAATGGAATTAACTACACATTAAGGGTAAGTTCTTGGGTATGTTTCACATTTCTTTTCATCTGTTTATATTGACCATTTGATATTTGAAGTTGCCTGCATGTTCAAAAATTAAATTTTTAAGGCTTTTATGACAGATTATAGCTGTTTATCTGTGACAACTACTGGAGCACAGAGTAAAATTGAAGAGTCACGATGATGGGCTGAACATGCATGTTGACCTTGAGATAAAGAAACAGGGCTGTTAGGAGATAACTGAACACTTACATCATCAGACATGCTTATCTGTGTGTACATACAGCATGGGTGGAGGAAACAAACAGGAGAGATAAAATTCAAAGGTAAAGTAATAATATATCTTGCAAGTATTTAAAATAAAAGTCAGAAATCAGGTTTTAGGAGTTTAGGATGTCATGTTTGTTATACCAACAATGCATCTGAGTGACACAGGACTTGAAACAAAACTAAAACCATTTTCAGAATGAGTATAAAATGATGAAGTGGTCCTTCAGAGCTTTAGTGTCAAACTTAGGGGTCAGCTTTGCTTACTGGAGCTGTCTGTGTCGTCCACAAAGTCCACCTGGAAGGAGTGTCCATTGTTGAGAATGCCCCTGGCATTGGAGGGGTCATACTGGAGTTTCAGACGCTTCAGAGACGGATCATATTGGGCCTCCTTGGTAACGATGTTGATGGGAGACTGTCTGGGTCCATTAGCAAGCGGGAAGTTTTCTGCCCACTTGTCAGGTCCTGTAAATGTAAAAATGAGGACCTATTCAAGTTCGTTATATAAAGACAAAGTTTTTACTGTGACCATTTTGATGTTCCAGTACATCTTGAAGAAAAGCAGCATTGCTCCCATAGAAACAAACGCAGTGTGATCATTCATAATGAATACTTACAGTATGTGGTTACAGAATGGTTCATTTATCAAGATATCACTAATTTATTCCTTAGGCAACATCTCTATTAAGTTTAGAAAAAATAGAAAGTTGTGAGCGAACTACAAATGCAGGTCAAATTTTATTGCAAGCATCAATATGAACAGAATAAAATGTAAAATTTAGTAAGAAGTTATGACTTTTATTGTGTTTACTGAACTCAATAAACACAATAAGATATTTCAGATATTTCTAACATATTTTCCAACTGTAAAAGTCAATGCATTCAGAAAACTTAGCTGGCAGGAAGCCGACTGCCTGAAACGAACAACCGTCACTTTAGTTGATCCTCCTCATCATGACCTTCAGTGTCCAGAGTTGGGAACATCCGAGCAGCGCATCATAAAGCTGATGTGTTTTAACCGCAGTTGTTGCCATAAAGCAGCTCTCCTCAGGCTGTCCTGCTACACTCATTACTCCAGAAAAGTGTGATAATTGCTTACTTTAAATGGCAACAAAGTAACGATTAAAACAGCTGAATAGATTTTACACCCTTCAACTTTAAGTAAAAACTACTGATTTAATTATGTTTGTGTAGCGCAATTCCTGGAGTAGAAATGTACGGCAATTAAAACCAAAAGCTCCCATTGGGGAGAATTTATTTGAATATTCAATATTGTCTACCTTAATGTTAAACTATAATTCAATTCTACTTAATAATTTTGAGCTGACAGTGTTTAGACAGAAATAAGTAAAATGTAATTTAAATAATAATTATAATTTTATAAAAGTGTAATTAAACACGCACTCTTTTTTTTATTTTTTATTTTTTATTTTATCATCAGTAGGCTGCTGGCATTTCTTTTGTAATTATTAATGTAGCCCAGTCACACTCTTTTCAGTGTAATAAGGAGTGAGACTTCCCGGTTGGCAGTGCTGGAGGCTGCAGGGTTCTTACCGTCGCTCGGTCCGTATCCCCATCCGTGAGACATGGCTGCTACTGAACGCTGCACTGGCAATGATCAGTCCGAGGCAGAGGCTGCTCGGTGACCAATATTGGGGCGCTTTATAAAGGACCTGGTAATGCTCGCTGTGAGGAGCTTGGCTTGCATGGTTACGTCATTTCTCCCCTCCTATTTGGCTACGGAGTGTGCAAAGCTGTGAGTGATAAGATGTGTTGGGAAGCAGAGACGAACTGTGGTCCAGATCCGAACAGGTCAGGATCCAAACCCTTAGCACTGCTTTCAACTTTTGAAGGTGCTTCCAATTGCCCTGAAGAGTTGATGGCAACATGCTGGTGTGCGCTGTCCAGGGGTAAAAGTAGTTTTAAATTCTTGCCAGGGCTATAACGAAAATCGCCAGTGGCTCATTGTGCAAACCAAAACAAAATCATTAATATTTTACTGTCCTATATGCTACCTGTATGGATAACGCAGAAGTCAAACCACTTCAGAATGTGAAAAAATATGTATTTTGGTTCTGCCATATACAGAACCAAAATACTGTATATTTTGGTATTTTTAATTTTAATTAAAATTGTAATTTTAATTAAATTTAAATGTAATTAGCTACATTTAAATTTAATGATGTAATTACAATTTGTCTTAATTGTCTTTCAAGTTGTTTACAAAACCTGAACTTTTACTTTTACTTTAATTAGTTTTGAATAAAGTTACTCAGTTGTATTTGAAATCATCCATTTGAAATCAAACACTAGAAAAAACAGCATTTATCTTTTGACTGGGTTTGTATTAAGATCTCATGGTGTTGCATCAATTGGAAGACAGAGTAAGGAAAACCCATAAAGTTTAGTTCAACTTAAGTTCTGAGAAAAAGAAAACCCCTTGCTGAATTTAATGCATCAATTTAACTGCAAATATCATACACTGTAAACTTTAATATTTTAACAACAAATGTAAATGTCAATTTTATCAGGTACTTGTATTGACTAAAACTTTAAACAGAAAATAATTTATTTAACTATTAGATAGGAGGGACAAACCGTTGATATAAGACATTATACCATCTTAGGTTATTAAAAATACACATAATATTTTGTGTTGTTTTTTATTGATAAATGCTCCTTAAAAAACAGTTTGAGTCTATATGGCAAGCTGTTTTAACATAAATTCGGTTTTACCGCCTTACATTCCAGATATCTCAAATTGTTTTGTGACTAGACGTTTTAGCAATTTAAAATATCTCCAATTATATTTCGACTAGACAAAATAACTATTAGAGATATCTCTAATTATATTCTGACAAGTCGAAATGACGTCAGATTTACCATTGACTTGTATGGAGACTTCAATTCAAGATATCTAAAATGAATTACTGACTACCTGAAATAAACATTTCAGATATCTACAATTAAATTATGACTAATCATAAAGTAAATTCAAGATATCTCGATTTTGGTTTTGACTAGTCATAATTCTAATTAAAGATATCTCTAATGACTCCATAATTCAAGATATCTTAAATATATTTTTGGATAGGAGATATGTAGTTTTGACTAGTGAAAATTAAATTATAGATATCTTAAAAGCAAATAATGACTGGACAAAATTAAATTAAAGATATTTTGAATTGTAATTTTGACTAGTCAAAATTCCTTTTAAGATATCTCTAAATGAATTGGAGATATCTTGAATTACTCACCTTTTCTATTTTAGATATCTTAAATTGACATTCCGACTAGTCAGAATGACATTACTGATATCTTGAATTGGTATTCTGCCTAGTCAAAATGTTCCTGACTTACATAGCAATTTGAAAGTTTAATAAAACAATGATAAATAGAGAAAACGAACAAAGATGTTTGAAAATGCGCCACTTTCATGTTGAAAATGGTTTGACTATAGCAATTTTAGCTTTTCAAAGCTGTTTTTAAGTGCATTCAGTTCGTTGGAAATGGAAATGCGGAGATAGCAAAACTTCATAAATTATAAGACTGCTTCTGATATCTGCAAAGAATTTCTTGTTTATTCAACATTGTCGAACTCTTTCTAATTTGTGGCATTTACTCATAATTTTGTGCAGGGAACATAAAATTCTGCAGGCAACCGTTTGGACAGCACAAAGGGGCTTCCATGTCATTCTTAAATCAGATATCTAAAATTGTAATTTTGACTAGTCATAATTATGTTGAAGATATCTTAAATCGTAATTATGGATATGTGTTCCGTCAAATGACAGATCATGTGACGTCATTTGAAATATCTTGAAAGGAATTTTGATTAGTCAAAATTTAATTGAAGCTATCTTGAATTATTATTCTTACTAGTCAGAATGTAAATACAGATATCTTAAATTACCATTCCGGATAGTCAAAATGTAGTTTTGTTGAGTCAAAATGCATTTTTACATATCTGGAATGTAATTCCGGATAGTCAGACGAAATCGAATTTATGTTAAAATGGCTTGCCATAGTGTCTAATATGTTCTCATTTCCTTTGTGATTAGCAAAACTTTTGCTCATCAAAAGTAACTAAAGTAAAATTGTAATGAGGTACTTGTTACTTCTACTTGTTTTTGTTACTTTTTTTTACTATTTGTATTTAAGTGCTTTTTTTTTTTTTATAAAACTTCGGCATCACTGTCGAACAAATTAGTTATTGTTTTCTAAACTTTTGTCAAATCTTGATTTTGCTTGAATTAAAAATTCACTGTCCCGAGGTGTTTTCCCAATTTTTATTTTAAAGTATATGAATGACAAGTGATTTATTATTCGTCCTGTTCCAGTGCAAGCGGTATGTTTTATGTCTGTGGACCACTTGTATAAAAATCAAACGCACCAAATCAAACGTCTTTTAGAGGAAGACGCGCGTGCCATGCGCTGTCGTTTAATACCAGTGAAATCTCCGGTCAGTTGTTTTAGAGCATTGGTGGTGCCAGGGGGGCATTAGGAGGTGGTATAGCTCCCCGTGGAAAAGTCATAGCACCCCTTCAGTAGACTGTGTGAGATTATCAACCATTTAGCATAGTTAGCTTAGCTACAAACTACTGTTTGCCTCCTTTTCACTAGCATTTAATGAATTAAGGAAACAAATTACCAACATATTCATATATTGAACTTGTACCTTTTGCCACTTAACAACAGGTGAGTCAGTCAGCAGCAGTTCTAACCCACGTCCCTCCTGACCTGTTCTCTCCTGAGTGAAATTATAGCTGCAGTATGTAACTCTTATATAAATATTTTTTTTCACATATTTTTTAATATGAACATATTATTCATTATGTTGTGACAGTATGGTATGAGAGGTAGTCTGTCAAAAATCTATTTCCTCTGCCTTCTCCCAGTGCTAGAAACAACCAATCAGTGGCAGGAGAGTTTTAGTGCTGTCAATCACAATCTCATGTGGTGCTGCTCATCCTTCCTCCCCCTCGATTTGTGCCGTGCTGCAGCTAGCATAGCACAGAGCTGTGCAGATTCAAACTGTGAATGCTCAGTTTAGTTAGCATAGCTACCAATGACGGCAGATAAATGGTTTCTTGTAATGATTGTTTCTCCACCATTAGCACATTTAGCAGTGAATGAGGCTAATAACAGCACTAAGACCCTCCTACTAGTTCTGATTGGTTGTTTTGGTCAGAACGGTGCATTACTTTAACCAGTAATAATAATTCAGGAAGGAGGTGGAGGAGATTGATTGTTTTCACAGATTATCTGTCTCATAACAAACTGTCACAACATGGTGACAGCTTTAACAAATATGGTACCTAACCCTTTTTTATCAAAGTTTCACAAATCATATAAAGGTTTCACAAATCCCACACTTGGTTTTAAATATTCTGCTCTTAGAGCAGAATAATCTAGTCCATGTTTTAAGAGTCTAGGTGTTGTAGTTTTGGAATTAGAGCAATTCTAGTATGGTTCAAATGCAAAAAAGAGCTGAAATCGCCCTTTTTTGAAGTTTCACAAATCAGATAAAGATTTCACAAATCACAAACTTAGTTTTAGATATTCTGCTATTGGTTGATAATAATCCAGTCCAAGTTTGAAGAATCTAGGTGTTGTAGTTTTTTAGTAGAGTAGATTAAATATGCTGAATTTAGTGAAAAATTTGTTGGAATCTCCCTTTAGCCATTTCCAGAAAAAAGCTGCAATCGGAAACCAACTTCAGCTTTGTTCGTTTAATTCAGTGTACGTAACTATGGCTTCAAATGTTTCTATGGTTTCAACTCATCTACATCACACTGGTTGTAATTCAAGGTGAAGCATGTTTTTTTTATTATTTTTTTTTACTGTTAACATTAACAGCATACCACTCATCAAACAACACTTTAAATCACTGAGCCTGTTCAAGAACTAAATAAAGGCACTATTTCTAAGGTTCTTCAGCAGAAAAAAAAATCTGTTACAAAAGTCACTTGCTGCCACCATGTGGCACAATAAGGAATGTGCCCCAAATTTACACTGACTTCATTTAAACATTAGACTCATACTTCGATCAGGCCACTTTTGCATCATAAAACATATTTTAAGCATATAATCTTTATTAATCTAATTTTATCAACTTTGGGGTCTCCCAGTTAAATCTGGAATAGCTCTTGCTTTGTCTTTGCTTTCATTGGAAAAGTAGAACGGGTTGCATAACCTTCTGTTATCAAGTTCCCCTCCTGTAGAACCAGCTCTTAGTTTTCTTGTTGTTAGTCCCACACTGGCCAATATTTAAGACAAGATATAAAAATGTAATTTTTTTCATCATGATATTCTGATACTGGTGGAGTTTAATTTCAGAATTCTTTGTATGACATGAAAAGTAGTTAACAAGCTCAACCATAAGACATATGATCTCGTTATCCAAGTAACCAGGAATAAAAAACTATTTTCTGAACAAACTGAGGTGAGAATGTTGCTCATTGTTGCTTCAGTACTATGTGAACAGGACAGCAGATTTTTTTTAGATTGTCAAGAAACTAAAAGGGTCAGATTGCTTCCCCGTCTTTAAAAAACAATAACCTGAAAATGCAGCTTCTATCACCTTGGCTCTGACTCCCCAGAGAATCCACCACTCTGCATTTAGACTGGGTTCCAGGAAGTAGCTTTACATCTGTCTTCTTCCCCCAGAATGGGTCTGGCCCCCCCAACTCTACAAAACAGAACAGTACCTGTCCGGATCACTAAAAGAAAATTTACAAATAAGAGAAATAAAAAATCCAGCAGTCTGAAATCAAACCTCACGCTCCTTCCCTGTGTAAAGCTTATACTGGCTCTGCTAAATAAAATATCATTATCAACAAAAGGTCTATTAGTAAATGACTTAATCACTGAGCATATTATTGATGTTATGTTCCTGACGGAAGGCTGGATGGCTGGATGACAATACTGAATCGCCTGTACTAATTGAATCTGAGTAGAAAACATAAAGAGGAAGGAGGGGGTGTGGCTTCCATATTTAAGAATTTCATAGCTTCTAATGAAATCTTTTTAGGTCATTTTCCGTCTTTTGAATATCTGGGAATTCAAGTAAAATATTATAAATGAACTTTGACACAAACCTCCTATATAGAAAATTTCTTTAAAAGCAAGGCAATGCAAAGTGCTTTACAGGAATTAAAAGGAAATACAAACAAAAATAACAAACCAAAAGAAAGAACAAAAGAAGAAAAAGCTAATAACATTGATCCAAAGTAAATAAACTAGATATTTTGGATCTAGTTACTGACTTTAATTAACTTTTATCTGTTACATGCATTGATTATTACTATTTAATAACTGTGGGAAATTTCATCATCCATGTTGACAAGCCTGAAGACAGAGGGGCAAAAAAGTTATGTCATACTCTTAATAATTTTGGTCTGATTCAACGTGATAAACAAGCAACATACAACTGAGGACACAAACTGGACCTGCTTATCAGTAAGGGTGTGAATATTTCCAAAGCCTCGGTAACTGATGTCACTTTGTCTGATCATTTCACTGTCATCTTTGAAAGTACTTTATCTGTTAACTCACTGAGAAAAACAGATACTATCACTAAATGTTCTTTCATAGACAACACAACATAAACTTTTAATCAAATCTACCCTTCCACCTTGTCCTTATGCTATAACCATGTACAGGGAGACCCACGAAAAAGTAGCCAGCCTTCCTGCCAGAATGGCAGGAAGGCTGGCTACTTTTACTGTACTTTTTTTTTTACTTTTTTGTACACTTTTCAAAGTGTACTAGGGATAAGGATTTATAGAAAATGGATGGATGGATGGATGGATGGATGGATGGATGGATGGATGGATGGATGGATGGATGGATGGATGGATGGATGGATGGATGGATGGATGGATGGATGGATGGATGGATGGATGGACAGCATTTCAAAGTGCTTTATATCATAAAAACACAAAGTCATGCAACACAGAATCAACAATTGAAACATAACATTAAGTCAGGTGCCATTGTTAAATTCTTATTCTACAGAATATATTTAGTTGA
Organism: Poecilia mexicana; assembly: GCF_051168715.1. NCBI lineage: Eukaryota > Metazoa > Chordata > Actinopteri > Cyprinodontiformes > Poeciliidae > Poecilia > Poecilia mexicana. The sequence continues at coordinate 29,968,895 of NW_028263386.1, forward strand.
ATTCAATTTGTGACTAAACATTGAAAATGCACTACTAATGAGTAGCCTCAGTAGCTTTAGTGTCTTATGTAATGTGAAATAGCAAAATAATTTAGTGGAAATCATGATGGTTTTCTGGTACTACGCTAGGCAATGAATACATTTGACATTCTGTCTGAATATTCAACAATGCATTGGAGATGTATGAATGTTATCAAATAATGCATATGACAACAGTGAAATGTAACCACTGTAAAAAGAATTTACATTTAGAATTTAAAAAAAATCTAAATGTTAATTTTTTTATCAGTCAATCAATCAAATTTTATTTGTATAGCATATTTCAGCAGCAAGGCATTTCAAAGTGCTTTACATAATTAAAATAAAAACAGCATGTAATAAACAGTGAGAAAGAGAAATAAAAAGCTGTAGAACTTTAGTTGAGACACCGTCAACTGGGACTCCAACCTTTTGGACTTTAGTCAAAACACCGTTTGACAAGGACTCTAACCTCTCGGAAACAGTGAGAAAGAGAAATAAAAAGAAATTAATAAAAAGATAAAAAGAAAAGATAAAATCATTAAAATCATTAAAAACATCAAATACATTGAAGGCATCAATTGCCATAAGCAACTCTAAACAGGTGGGTTTTAAGTTGAGATTTAAAGGCACTCAGTGTTTCAGCTGTTTTACAGTTTTCTGGAAGTTTGTTCCAAATCCGTGGTGCATAGAAACTGAATCCTGCTTCTCCTCGTTTGGTTCTGGTTCTGGGGATGCAAAGGAGACCAGAACCAGAAGATCTGAGGGGTCTAGACGGTTGGTACAGCAATAACAGATCTTTAATGTATTGTGGTTCTAAACCGTTCAGTGATTTATAAACTAACAACAGTATTTTAAAGTCTATTCTCTGAGCTACAGGGAGCCAGTGAAGGGACTTTAAAACTGGAGTTATGTGCCCTATCTTCATGGTTTTAGTGAGAACTCGAGCAGCAGCTTCTGGATCAGCTGCAGCTGGAGGATTGATTTATTAGTCAGGCCTGTGGAGACGCTGTTGCAGTAATCAATGCAGCTGAAGATAAACGCATGGATGAGTTTCTCTAGATCACGCTGAGACATCAGTCCTCTAATCCTGGAGATGTTCTTCAGGTGATAGAAGGCCGACTTTGTGACTGTCTTAATGTGGCTCTGAAGGTTCAGGTCAGAGTCCATCACTACTCCCAGGTTTTGGGCTGATCGCTGGTTTTCAGTTGTAATAACTGAAGCTGAGCATTGACTCTAGTTCGCTCCTCTTTAGGTCCAAAGATAATAACTTCAGTTTTGTTTCTGTTCAGCTGGAGAAAGTTTTGGCACATCCACACATTTATCTGTTCTAAGCATCTATTCAGTGATTGGATGGGTTCAGAGTCACCTGGTGACATCGTGATGTAGAGCTGGGTATCATCTACGTACTTATGGTAGCTGATCTTATTCCCTGTTATAACCTGAGCCAGTGGGAGCAAATAAATATTGAAAAGAAGGGGTCCTAGGATTGAGCCTTGGGGTACCCCACATTTGACCTTTGACCCCTCCGATGAGAAGTTTCCAATTGAAACAAAGAAATCCCTGTTCTTTATGTAAGATTCAAACCAGTGGAGCACTGGACCGGAGAGTCCGACCCAACTCTCCAGTCGATTCAGTAAAATGTCATGGTCAACAGTGTCGAAAGCTTCACTGAGGTCCAACAGAACCAGCACTGTGGTTCTCCCACAGTCTATATTTACATGGATATCATTGAACACTTTTACAAGGGCCGTCTCCGTGCTGTGGTGAGCACGAAAACCAGACTGGAAGGAGTCAAAGCGATTCATTATTGTTAGGAAGTTATTTAATTGGTTAAAAACTGCTTTTTCAATAACTTTGCTGATGAATGGGAGGTCAGAGGTCGGCCTGTAATTCTGCAGTAGTGATTTGTCTAGATTGTTCTTTTTTATCAGTGGTTTGATAACTGCTGTTTTCAAAGTCTGGGGGAAAACACCTGAAGACAACGATGAGTTACTATTTGGATCAGATCATTAGCAACAACAGGCAGGACTTTCTTAAAGAAATGTGTGGGTAGGACATCCAGACAGCAGGAACTGGAGCTTAATTGACTTATAATTTCTTCTAGGGTTTTATAATGAAGTAGTTGAAATTGGGTCATTTTTCCTGCATTTGTTTTGTTTGAGCACAGCATTGGTACTGGCTTTGGAGTGGATGTGCAGATTAATCCTCTGATCTTTTGAATTTTCTCTGAAAAGAAACTGGAGAACTTGTTGCAGGCTGCAATAGATTGAAGTTCAGGTGGCAGCATCAGAGGAGGATTTGTGAGCCTGTCAACAGTAGCAAATAAAGCTCAAGCATTGTTAGTGTTTTTGTTTATATCTGCAAAGAAAGCCTCTCTTGCATGTTTTAGTGTTGTGTGATAGTTACGTAGTCTTTCTTTGTAGATGTCATAATAAACGTGTAGTTGAGTTTTACGCCATTTCCGTTTGGCCCTACGGCAGAGTTGTCTTGCAGACATGCATTTCTCCATGGAGATTTCTTCCTACCAGTCACAACCTTCACTTTAATGGGGGCAATGTAATCAATGATATCTGAAAGTTTGCACTGAAAATCATCTACAAACTTATCTATGTCATTATAGGTTAAGGGCGAGGAAGAAGAGTAGATTTGATTAAATGTCTCTGCTGCGTTTTCTGTGAAAGTACGTTTTGTGATAGTAGCATTTTGTCCAGGTGGGTCATCGGATAAAGAACTGATCCGATAGGTGACATCAGTTACAGAGACTTTGGAGACTTTGGAAATATTTACACCCTCACTGATAACCAGGTCCAGTGTGTGTCCTTGAGTGTGTGTTGCTTGTTTGACATGTTGTGTTAAACCAAAACTCTCTAATATATTAAAGAACTTTTTTGCCCCTCGGTCTTGGGGGTTGTCAACATGAATGTTGAAATCACCGACAATTATCAAACAATCGTAATCAATGCATATGATAGAAGTTCATTGAAGTCCATAAAGAAATTTTCCTCATATGTTGGGGTTTTGTATAAAGTTAGTGTCAAAGTTCGTTTGTGGCCTTTAACCTCAGTTCCAAGATACTCAAAAGACATAAAATGACCCAGAGAGATTTTACTACAGTTCATGGTATTCTTAAATATTGAAGCCACGCCTCCTCCTTTTTTGTGTTTTCTATTCTCACTTAAAAAATGATTCAATTAGTATGATTGCTTCATTATTGTCATTCAGCCATGTTTCTGTCAGAAATAAAACATCAATATTACACTCGGTGATGAAATCATTAATTAATAGAGCTTTAGCACAAAGAGATCTGGTGTTTAAAAGAGCCAGTTTAAGTGACTTGGAGGCTGAAAGTTCTTCAGTCTGAGGTTCCTGTAGGCAGGGGATCAGTTTGAGGTTTGAATTAAGACAGCTGCTTTTTGTATTTCTGTTTTTTCTAACTTTTCTTCTAGTGATCCGGACAGGTAATGTCCTGCTATGAAATGTCGGGGGGCCAGACACATTCTGGTGGAAGACGGTTGTAAAAATCATATCTGGACCCCGGTCTCAGACCTCAGAAACGCAGAGTGCCGGATCCTCAGGGAGGTCAGAGGCAGGTGGCTTTGAAGAAGTGAGGTCTGCTATGTTAACGCCCTAGCTCTCCCTAGAGAATCGTGCCGAGGCGAACCTGTTGATCCATACTATCCTGCTGAGAGGAGGAAGAGTCTGTCCGTCCTCCTCTCTGACCCGGATCCTCCACCAGCATCTTCAGGCAGCTCAGGTGCAGCCCGACTCTCTTTAGTGATTGACTTCCTGGGAAACTCTGTTCTTGTGAGTGAGTGTAGGAGCAGAGAGGGAGGGGGGATGGAGGAGGGGAACCGGTCAATCTGTTCCCAGTCGATGTTTTATCAGTTTGTATTGGAATAGTTTGTTCTTGATAAGCGGAGGCTTCCATCCTAGTCACACATCCTTGAGCCTGTTCTTCTGAAGAGATGGTCACATTGCTGTTCTTGTTGATAAAATGAAAATGTTTGCAGTGAGCAGCCTTATCCCATGTTTGTTAAGATTGCGTCAGCCTCTTCCAAAGAGGTGAAAGCGCTACCAGTAGATCCAGAGGTTATCGATGAAGGTCACTGAGATGGCAGAGCAGGTTTTAATCAGCCATTTGTTTATCATGCCCAGCCTGGAATGTTTTTCGTCTCCCCATTGAGGCGATGGAATTGGACCACTGAGAAATAACTTCATTTTTAATTTTCCCATAGTGTCCAGAAGAATATTAAAGTACTTTTTTAGAATCTCCGATTTTTGCTTTGCCAGATCGTTGGCTCCAACATGCACAACTAAAGTCTCCATGTTTGGCTGATCAGCGGTTAGAGAGAGCACTTTGCGAGTCAAATCAGATACAGTGTCACCAAGAAAAGAAACCACTCTCGTTTTCTTGGGATTGCAAACATGACTGATTCCATTTACTGTCTCATCTCCAACAATAAGCTCTCTTTGCATACCTTTCGTTTTCCTGGTGGTTATTTTGTCCTTCGGCGCTTTGTGGGGTGGATGTGCTGGTCTCGCCTCATTGTTGATGTTTGAAGATGGGTTTTCACTCAGAGGCTCAGGCTGGAGTGCAGAAAATCTGTTTTTCAGTGGGATTCCCATGGAGTCGGAATATTTTGAGGCTTGGGCTGGTCGCTTTGTCCTTGGGAGCGGGGTCAGTGGAGCCATTTTGGTTGCAGCTGCTTGTTTGCTGTTCTTTGGCGGAGCAGGTGTTGAAGTTGAAGGTGGGTTTCGGCTCAGTCGGCCACGCTGATTCGTCCAGGTGAGGTGTTCTCCCTGTTAGTCGTCTCATGGGATCTGCAGTGTGAGACTTTTGTTTTGGCTTGGCGCCCTGAGCGATCCAGGGTGAGCTGCTTGGTGCGGGGTGTACGACCTCACCGCTGATTTGAGGAAGAGTTGTTTCATTTCCACAGGTAGCGTTGATCTCAAAGTTCACCTCCAGCCGTTGAATCTTCGTTTCTAAAAACCGAAATCATTGTAGAATACTGTTAATGTCCTTGGAGTCAGACGGGGGCATTTTGCCCTAGCTCAACTTGGAGATGAAGAAAAGTAAGGTAAAAATAAAAGTGAAAAAATTTCCCAGTCCTTAAGTCTGAAGTAATCCAGTTATTATGTCGATAATGTAAATATAACCATAAAAATTGTGACTTTAAAAATAATTCACAGTCAAAGTTATCAGTAAGGACGGGAGAGAGCAGGATAAGCTGTTCCTCCTTCAGCTGCCAGAGTCACATGTTTAACATAACATAAATAACTGTTATGTTATTTATGTACATAACAGTACATAAAATGAACCAGTGACGTGCAGTCAGGGGAGGCACCTGTCATCATGGGAAAATAATATATAATAATAAAACCATTTATATTGCTATTTTCACCCTGTGGTTTGTACTATAAAGTATCTATTTTTTACTTAGCTTAACCAATTCTGATTATTTTTGTCTTCAAAATCGCTGGATTTTCGCATTTTCCCATTCAAATGCTCAGAAGCGAAGCCTCACCTGGGATTGATCAACCTCTCGCTAACTGCACTGGCTGCCATTCTATGGGAGCAAGTTCGTCCTGTCTGTACGCCGGCAATAAAATGGCTAAAAAACATTTAATATATGGACTGATTTTCCATAATTTAGCTTATGTATATAATGTACAGTGTTTTTTTTTGTCACCAACTGTGTGTGTATCGTGTTTTGTGTGCGGAGGAGCGATCAGAAACGGCAGAGAACAGACTCCAGGTAAGGCAGGCAGTTCTCTTGCCTCATCGCTAGGGGCGCTCATGATCCCAGATATTGTGACTCCACAACTGCAGAGTAAGACACAGTGAGCTAGCCATGGAGCTACCCATACAGTAAATAAGTAAAGTGCAGTGATATATTGGTTTTCTCCTCTCTTCCGACGTCAACATGAAAGACTTCATTTCTACACCAGTGCTTCTCAATTCCAGTCCTCACCGCCCCCCTGCTCTGCATGTTTTAGATGTGCCTCTACTCCAGAACAGCTGATTCAAATGATTGCATGACCTTCAAGTACTGCAGAGGCCTGTTAATCACCAAAATATTGAATCCAGGTGTGTGACAGAAGGGAAACATCTAAAACATGCAGGGCAGGAGGGCATGAGGACTGGAATTGAGAAACACTGTTCTACACTTAAAGTCTTATTTTTTCTTTGCCATTTTTCGGTACTCTTTAAACTACAAATGCTTTCTCTGTTTAATTGCTCTATTGTTCTTTTTTGTAGGTTTCTGTAAGGTGCAGTGAATGGGAATGTTCTGTTGTTGATCCTCACTGTTCTTAGGAAGGAGAAATGTCAGTTTGTCTGCAGTAATACTGGAATACTGTGAGATTGAATTAAAACAATACTCTGACCTTGGTGAAACAGTTTTCACATTTCCTCTAAAGTGTACCTATCGTTTTATTGTGCTAATTTTCATAAGCATATTTTCTGTAAACTTTTAATATGTTTGACAGTTTGTACAATTCTCTGGCAATTGTACAAACTGTCAATTGCCAGTGTTTTAGGTGTTTGCAGTGCTGTAGTGTGTATGAAGCATGTAATGTACAAAGTGGCAAAGCAGAACAATAAGTGACACTAAGTAACTAAAAAGTGTACTTCATTAGCAATTATAGCAAACCAAAAGTGTAATTGGAGCATACGACCAGACTACTAATATATAAAATATGTTATGCTTATATACTTAAAATACATTCTAAATATATTTTAAATATAATACATGCACAAAAATGCTACAAGTAAGATAAACTAATCAAGCATGTTTATATTACATAAAAAGCCATTTACTTAACGTGTACAAAGTATAACATTAGTTTTTCCCAAAAAGCATGTGATAGTAAACTTGGTACACTTTTAATTCTGATTTTCTACAGTTTAATCACTACTTAAATATATTAAGCACAAAATTAGTTGTTCCAACATAGCATGCTTCAAGTTAAATAATCCTTAAAAAACCTGAAGTATACTGATGATTAGTCTGGCTTCAAGTATGCTAAGATTCAATATATTAGTATATTTATTTTTCACAAGGGCTGCCTCCCTTCAGTCTACAGTCCTATTTTTTGCAAGCAATTGATTTATCTAACTTTAAATTTGTTATTGTTTTTCTATCAGCAATTATTTCATTTGATAATTTCATTGTGTGTCTCTAGTGGTTAAATGTCTGATTTCGTGTTTTGAACTTTCATTGGATGAAAAGTGTTATATAGTTTTCCGCCAGGTAAATAATTTTTGGATGCTATCTTATAAAACTCACATCCTCTCCATATGAATTAATTTCCATTATCAGATCTTACAAGGAATGTTTCTTCCTCTGAATTTGAGTAAATTTTATGACGTTAGCAAGATACTGCTTCTGTTTTTCTTCCACAATAAACGTGAAATATTAATTAAAACATCGCTTGACGACCGGATTAATTAGATCGAGATCTCTGGGGTTTTGGACGTTACAGGTTCTTTGTGCTTTTCAGCAGAGGGTAAGGATTTGATCTGGAGTCTAAATGAAGTTCTGTTTTAAAAACAAGCTATGTACAATTTTGACTAATGTAGGCTATTACCAAAAAAAAAAATCCTTAATATTTTTCTTATGCAAAGCAAAAGGTGCCATAAGCTGACTACAGCAGAGTGGCGGTATGACGTATGCTTAAATTTTCTTTGTTTCTCTCCTGCTGCCCCTTGTCGGTCTTTTATTTTTGGAGCCCATCCTTCTGTCTTCCGGTGCAGTTCTGGCTGTGTGCGCTTGATGTGCTGCCGCAGATGACGGACCGCAGGCTTGCGCCTCCTCTGCCCGCACGTCCCCGCTCACTCTGACACACACGCACACGAACCGACAGTGGCTGTTCTCGCCTCCTGGTCTCCGGAATCAGAAGAGCTTTTGGATTTAGCAGCCGGTGTTCTCTCGTTCAGGCGGCGGTGTGTGAGGAGCTGCGGAGGTAAGCTGGAAGCTCTCTTCTCAGACACATGCGGTGCGGTGCGGTGCGGTTCTCCAGCCTGTCTCGGCGCCCCCTGACTCGCATTGCTCACACGGAGCTCCGCTGATGGAATGTGACAGCATCATTAACGGCCTTATGCTTCCGATTCACCTGCGCTGGCGTTCATGAAAGCTCCGGCCGCTGTTCTGCTGTGCGCCTCCACAGCTGTCTGTTTCTGCGCCTCTCTCTCTCATCTGCTCACTAATGCTTCACACTAAAATGACGAGAAAGATCCTCAAGCGAATCCTCGAGAAAAAAAATCTATGTTTAGCTGTGCGCCCACGCAGTGAGCCGTTCCCCACGATAGGAGGGAAAGTTTAATCGCTCATCTGCAGACTGATTTTTCGGTGGAGATGATGGTGATCACAGATGTGGTGAGAGGGCTGGTTAGGATCCGGATGATTTTTCAAGAATCTCTGCATATATAACTCCTGGGTTATTGTTTTCATCTTCTTGAAGGACCAAACACCCTAGAGGACTGAAATGTGTGGGTGACGTGACAGATTTCCACTGGAGGGGGTTCCTCCAGTGGAAATCATGGCACCTTAAACAGAGCGCACCTGCATAGCTGGATGGAGAGGTGGAACCTGGTCCTGCTCCTGATGCTGCTGCTGCTTCCTCCAGCTGACAGGCTGCTGTGATGTCATCAGAGCTGCCTGTGTGTACAAGTATTCAGAGGAACAAGCATCTTCTGCTCCACTGACAAGTTGTGAGCTCATAGAGGAGAGCGTGGGTCAGAGGGACGTGTGAGCGTAATCTCTTTCTCATTTCCCACTCAGCAGACATGAGCTATGAGTAGTTTCCTCTGAAGATTTTTATTCATATGTTCACTCCTTCTTCCTTCCTCCTAATTGTTACCTGCTCCCCTCTAACTACCTCAACTCATTGAAGATAGATTGCAACTAGTTGCATTTACTCAGCTACATTTACTTGAATAACGTTTTGGGAAAAAATGAGTGATTATCTAAATAATTCAACTTATTCTGTAATTGATTGATAATTAACTGGAGTACACAGAGTCAAAAAGGTCATTTGCAGAAAAAAAAGTCCTTCTTTGTCTGAAAATATGTTCTTCCCAGAATTCCTCAGGTGACACGGTTTAAGCTTCACTTGGTTCACATAATATTAAAAAAAAAAAAAAAAAAGTCTATGAAGCACCTGCTAATTGCTATTCAATTATTAATCGGTTAATCAAAAAAAAAAAACAAAAAAAAAAACACTACACTACTATTGATGCTAGTTCAACAGGAAGGACTGAGTTTTCCACATGCTGATGTTAGAAGTAGACTGATGAGAGTGGGGCAGTATTATGTAAAATCAACGTTTGATTTTTACCTCATGTTATAATCTTATTTGATTGTTTTTTTGTATGTTTGAGAATTAATAGTCCAGCTTTTCTTTGGAACCTGATTATTTTTAGATTCATAAAGGACAGCCAAATAAGAAAAAAAAGTTAATTTGTCAGATATTAAGTATACATAAGTAACTAAGAAATGTCAATTCTAAGTACAGCACCTTCAAATTAATTGTCTCAAGTTTTTATTATTGATTATAAAAATCTTATTCATGTTTAAAATAGTAATTTATCACCTCGTATTACTTTTTCAGATTGTTACCAGTAAAATCATGATAGCCTAATGTTTGCCCCCTTTGTCTCATTATTTTTATTGTCTGAACTGACAAATAATAATAGGTAGAAAAAGTTAAGACCATTATTTCATATTTAAGTTATTACCAACCTGCATTTGGTCAGAGTTGTTGCTACACAATTATCTTACAACAACTGCTAAACACTGATTAACAAACTAATTTTATTTTATCACTATCATCAGGGACATCAGATATCTACAGCATAGAAACAGACATGTTTTTTTTGCAAAAGTGTATTTTTAGAATAACAAGAAAATACAAAGCCCGTAAAGGGATAAGGGGGGGAAGCAATCCTGACTTACTTCCTTGAGATCCTGAGAAACATTTTGAAAATGTTGCATTCTTTTTTTGGGTGAAAGGGCTCTTTATGCACGTTCTGAAAAGCCGGTACTGGTGGTGGAGTCTAAACAAGAGACACAGAGGACGATTTGCACCATTTCTTACGGTCCACAGATGTCCCAGATGAGGATGTTATGTTAAGAGACACAAAGCTGAAGTTGGTTTATGACTGCAGCTTCCAATTGGGGAAAATCTATTTTTACCAGCTTCAGTGTCTTTCATCTACTCTAGTTAAAAAACTGCAACATCTAGACTTTTCAAACCTGGAATAGATTTAAAACCAAGATTGTGATTTGTGAAACTTCAAGATAAGGTGGTTTAAGTACTATATTTTCATCTGGACCACATGAAAACTGAACTCAACCTTCTCAGCATTATTTTCCTGTCTTCCACTTTTAGCTTTCTATTTTCTCTATTTTTTTTATATTCAGTGCAGCAAGATTTGATATTAGTTATCAAACAGTATAGCTCAGTTAATTATTCAAAGTAGTTTAAAAAGTGTATTTCTAAGGAAACCTAGCAGATTGCATTGAGTCGTTAACTTGCAGCATTCACTCCTCCTGGATCAGCAGGTAGTGACAGTAGAAAATGGCAGCATGCATTCAGGGATGGAAAAAACTATTCAGAAAGGTAGCTTAGATGTAGAGTATGAGCACCATATGAGAAGCCTACAGTCTGTCAGTTGTGTATGTAATGCAGGCGTCCATAAATGCACTGGAAAACACAAAAGCCCTAGCCAGGGCTGAGGCAGTGGAACAAACTGAGCATGATCAAATAGAGCAGAGGTAAGAGAATTAAAGTGACTGAAGCAATTTGAGAATCCAACAATAATCATGTATAAAAAACTGAAAAATATTTCAAGTGATTCATATCTGTCCTTTTTTGCGGTAAGAGAGAAGAGCTTCTCATTGAAAAAGAATCAAATAAAAATAAAACCTAAAATCAAATAAAAGTTGTAAAATAAATTTTTTAAATTTTTATTATATTCAAAAGTTTGCCAACTTTTATAAGGCCTGCCCTTATTGGCTACGGCATCTTGTGAGGTACAAAACAAAACATTGAAAACTACGTATCCCATTATATCAAAACTAACTATAAACAACCAACAGTGTCAATCAAAACAGACAAATATCTAAAAAGAATTGGCACAATCTGGAAATTCATTTTAAATGATTTACGGTCAGTTATTATTTTTTAAAAAAGAAGATGAGGAAGAGAATGTCAGGACATGAAGTTGAAGATAATCTCTGGGAGCTTTTGGAAAACTCTTATCCTGCTCTGCAGACCTCCCTGCATAAAGCAATAAAAAAATAATACAGCTCACACTCAAACATGAAAAGCCAATCTTATGGAACTGTGTATTTTTTATATTCAAGGAAAAGTGAAAGTTCTCTGATTATGAAGGGGAGGTGTTTTAAAATATTTTCATTAGTATAAATTTACTTGCTCAAAAATTGCTAAATAGCAAATAAATGTAACAAAAATATTTAATTAAAAATATCTAAATTTTCTGAGAAAAATGTTCTATCTTGTATTCTGGTGCTTGCAGCATGAGTCTGTGGCTGCCTCACCCTGTCAGAGGAGCTCCGCCGCTCCAAAAACTCCAAAGCACATTTTAAAGTAGGAACATCCTGGATGAACTGAGTGGATAGATGAAGCTATGAAGTCTACTTTATTGCCTAAAGATATCTTAAAACTACTTTTTGTGTGACAAATTAATAGTGTAAAAAAGCGCTGCATTTCCTACTCACTCTCTCTTTACCGCTGCTGGTGGTGCAATGCATTGTGGGATATGTTGATGGGTCAAATCCACAGAAAGATGCACTGGTGCTTCATTGACAAAATGGGTGGAGGAATAACACATGGAGACTTTGCCTATTTAAACAGTACTTGGGCCACCATTGTGTATTTGTTTCACAAATACACAATCATGGACATGTATGCATATTGAGAAATGACCAATGCAGTCATATTTAGCAACTTTTCAGACTCCTCTAGTGACTGTTTTCCAAAAATACCCATGACAAATCTTTCTTCTGCTATTCAGAACTTTGGCAACACCATTGTGAAAGCACCAATCACTGCAGCAACTGTCTGCAGGCAGTGAGTGCTGCCTTGAGCCCTAACCCCATTCCAAAGCACTAGAGAAGGTCTCAGTCATCCTTCAGTAATCCCCACCTGCAGCCAGAACAGAAAGGAGACAATGAGGAACATTGATCGATATGGATTTTCAGCTCTGCACATATCTGCAATCTAGTTAAAGAGAGGAGACACAATCTACTCTGTGTCCACATTGTAAATATATCATGCACGTGCAGAGCTGAAAATCCATATCAATCAGTGCTCACAATGCAACATAGACATCAGCCAACTATAGTAGGAAAACTCAACTGCAGTAGCAGAGGGCAGCACAAAGATTGCTTTAGGCCAAATATTGTAGAATTAAACAAATTCACATAAAAATGTCACAATTTGCACCCTAGCAAAATATAACACCCTTAAGTTCCAATTTACAGAGTTTACTTGCAAAAAAAAAGATTATTCAGTAAAGAGTAACTAGATTAACTAACATCTAACTAACTTTAAGAGCCGGACTTCTTGTTGGCTTCTAGGTGATGAAATACGTATTTCATGCAATAAAATGCAAGTTAAGGTTTTAAAAATTGTATAATGTGGTTTTCTGGATTATTTTTTACATTATGTCTCTCATAGTTGAAGTGTACCCACAATAAAAATTACAAACCTCTCTATTCTTTGTTATAACTTGAAAAATTAGTGATACATCAAATACTTGTTTCCCAATATTTTATAAGTTTGTTTGGTTTAAGTGTTATCCGTTGAGATACTAAAATTATCTTCACTGTTCAATTAGTTGACTTAAAAGAAGTAGTAAAACTGACACAATGAGATGTTTGAAGTCTGCTCAATTAACACAAACAGGCAAAGAACTAATGGATAACACATGGGCCCAGATTCTGGTCTAAATTCTTCCAACATTTATTCAGAGGAAATTTCAGCAGAAGGATGATGTTTGTGCAGAACTTGTACACTTTGTTTTGTCTACTCATGATTAGCCTTTGATTCTCATGCAACATGCTGTGCTTCTGTGTAAAACCAACAAAGCCTAAAGCATTCCTCTGTTTCTCAACATCTGACTTAAAGTCTTTTCAGTTTTATCTTTTCTATAGATGATTTTATCAGTTTTATCCCAACTGATTTGTCACTAAAGCAAAGGCTTTATCAATCACCACAGTTGAAAAAGCAGATGAAGTCAGCCAAAGGCTGGGACTGAACTGTAGCGATATACATGATGCACACATATCGCCATATGATTTCACTGACTAGTTACACCAGCCCTACTAAAACATAACTGATCACGGCTGCTACCGTAATACTGATTAATACTTACTGTATTTATTCTGCAGTGTAACATTATGACTTTAGTCTGAATACACCTTATCTATTTATTGTTGCAGTAATAGTTCACAACTACTAACTGACACTGTTTCCAATGGCAGTACTTAGGAAGGATTTCCATCTATCCATTTTCTTAAAAGTTTATCCTTAGTGGGGTCACCAAGGGTACTGGTGCCTATCTCTAGTGGTCAACGAGTGAGAGGCGGGGTCACTCTGGACAGACCCCAGTAGATCGCAGGGCACTGGACCCTCCTCGCCAGGACTCCTGAATAAACGTTGCCAGGGAAGCTTAAGAGTGTGATCCATTGGTAATTGGAAATGTAGTCCCCTTTTTTGAATAGGGAGACCACCACCCTGGTCTGCCAGTCCAGGGGAACTGCCCCCGATTTCCATGAAATATTGCAGAAACGCGTCAACCAACACAACCCTACAACATCCAGAGCTTTAGGAACTCCGGGCGAACCTCATCCACCCTTGTGGCTTTGCCACCAAGGAGCTCTTTAACTACCTCGGCGACCTCATCACCAGAGATTGGAAAGCCTGACCCAGAATCCCCAGTCTCCACTTCCTCAATGGAAGGCATGTTGGTGGGATTGCAGTGTCCAGAAAACTCATGCCACTTGGACTGCCGGTACCACCTATTAGCTGCTTCTCGGGTCCACAGGCCAAAAAGGTGTCCACCATCGGGTCCAAGGGTTGCCACTGCGACAGGCACCAACAACCTTGTGGCCACAGCTCCAATAAGCCTCCTCGACAATGGAGGCATGGAACATGGTCCACTCAAGCCCTTTTCACACTGCAGGATCCGGCATGGAACGGAATGGCATGGTACGGGTTCAAAGTAGGGCTGACCATGTTTGCATTAGAACTTCCAACCTGGTTCCACTCGGCTCCTTGGAACCACAAGAGCTGTGATTCCAATCAGGGCAGCCAAGCAGGGCTGCTTTGAATTCAGCAGCTGATTGGTTTAGAGTCAGCCGTTGATCGGGTCCTGCTGGCTCTCACTAAACTGTTCTTACTGTATTTTGTAAAGAGTGCTCTTTTTAATATTTTTATTATTATTATTATTATTATTATTATTATTATTATTATTTTTATTTATTTTTTTTTAAATTTGTGATGAATTCCTCTCAATATAATGGTCACATGATGAGGTATTTTTTTTCCTCCGCTTACTCCCTGATGAACGAGTACAGAATGAGTTAGATCGGTCAAAGAGGAATGAGAAAGTTTTCTGCCGCATCTCTGAGGAGAAGGCTTCGGCCGCTACATCGAAACCATTGTTTAGTTTAAAAAAATAATGACGTCAGGTACAGCTTCGATGCCGCCCTCAGTTATATGCAAACACAACAGGGCTGCAGTTCGGGTGGAACCGGACCGAAGCGTGCCGATCCGTTCCGTGCCGGCCTTGCAGTGCGAAAGGGGCTTCGATGTCCCCTTTATTCCCCTGAATGTATTCAAAGTTCTCCCAGAGGTGAGAATTAAAGCTCTGCCTCATGAGAGACTGCCATTTCAGCAACAGCAGATCCTCACAATACACTTGGGCCTATCAGGTCTGACCGGCAGCTTTCACCACCACCGGAGCCAACTCACCACCAGATAGTGGTCAGTGGACAGCTGTGCACCTCTCTTTGCCCAAGTGTCAAGACATGCAGTCCCAAATCCGATGTGACAACAACAAAGTTTATTATCGAACTACAGCCTAGGGCAGGGGTGGGCAATCCTGGTCCTGGAGGGCTGGTGTCCTGCAACTCTTGGATGTCTCCCTTATCCAACACACTTGAATCCAACAGCTGAATCACCTCCTAAGTCCAGTCAGGTTCTCCAGAGCCCTGCTATCGACCTCATTATTTAACTCAGGTGTGTTGAAGTTGAGACACATCTAAAAGTTGTAGGAGTCCGGCCCTCGAGGCCTGGAGTTGTCCACCCCTGGCCTAGGGTGTCCTGGTGCCAAGTGCACATATGGACACCCCTATGCCTGAATATGGTGTTCGTTATGGACAATCTATGAAGAGCACTGAAGTCCATTAACAGAACACCACTCAGGTTCAGATCATAGGGGCCATTTCTCCCAACCATACCACTCCAGGTCTCACTGTCATTGCCCATGTGAGTGTTGAAGTCCCCCAGCAGAACAAGGCTGTTCCCAGAAGAGGCACTCTCCAGTACCCCCTCCAAGGACTCTTAAAAGAGTGGGTAATTTAAACTGCTGCTTGGAGCGTAAGCACAAGCAACAGTCAGAACCCATCCCCCCACTTATAGGTGGAGGGAGGCTGCCCTCTCGTTCACCTGGGTGAACCCCAACGTACAGGCACCAAGATCGGGGGCAATCAAGTATGCCCACTCCTGCCTGATGCCTCTCACCAGGGGCAACTCCAGAGTGTAAGAGTGTCCAACCCCTCTCAAGGAGACAGGTTCCATAACCAGAGCCCTGTGTTGCGGTGAGACAGACTATTTCTAGCTGAGAATATTAAACAGCTGAAAATCATAAAGCAATCTCTAAATTAACTCAAATTATTTGGTGAAAGAAAAAATCAGGTTTCACAGATGTAAAACAGCTCAGATACTCTCCAGTATCTGCAGGGCAGGGGGCCACAACCATCTGTGAATAGTTATTCAACTTCCTTCTGGATTCTGGCATGCTGCAGACATCTGTTTGGTGCTCAGGTGGTGAGTTCTCCAAAAGCACCCGAGGAGAGTAATTAGCCAGGCTTAGGTTGGTTTCTAATCCGTCTCCCTGTAGTGACGGTGCTGTGAGAGGTTGGAGAAGGAGTTAGCAGCGGCGGTTAGCCGCTCCAACCCAAAACAGCAGGACGCACTGTTGAAGTATTCCACGCTTTCAATTTATTTAACTTCGTCCATGTAAAGCCAGATCTCCACTGTACTAAAACATTATATTTTCATACATGAGAAAAGTAATGATAGCTTACCGCTCTGCACCTCATCATCACCTCTGTTCTCTTCTACAACAAAGTGGAAGACTAGTTCTTCTTCTGTACAATAGTACAACAAAGGAAAAAGGAATAGGCACCCCCTTGTGGTTATACCTACTCATCTTTAGGACATGGAAAAACATCCTAAGAGTTTTTCCATGTTCATCTTTCATTTACTGCCACCCCAGGAAAAGACCCGCTATATTAAAGCAATTGTGAGACCAACTGAAGTGTGTCATGTAAAAAAAGTATCAGTCAATTCTCCAAAACTTTGTCAGTTATGAACATACTCATTTATTTTTAATGACTGGTTTTAAATCAAGCTTTACAGATATTGTAAGTAAATATTCCAAGTAATTTAAGTATTTTCTAAATAGTGATTCCAAACTTTACCAAAACTAGGGTGTTCCCTGATCCACTTTTTTCACTTCATATCCTGATACAGATATCTGTACTGGGATAGCATGTCTTCATTAGCGTACTTTGATCCCCCACCATGTGTTGTTAGCTCAGTCAAGTTTCTCAATAAAACACACAAAGGGTAAATCAGACTAATAAAATAGCTTATAATTCGCTGGATTAAAATTGGAGGAAAAGAAATCTATTTTCCTGCCTTTAAAATACGGGTAGGATTAAGGGCTAATCTTACAGTAACAGAGTTTGAGCTAGCTTTAGCTTCAATTGCCGAAAGCTAATTTTACTTGGAAAGAAAAATGAAAAATGTAGGCAATGTTTTCTTATAAACAAAAATCTAAATTTAATAAGAAACGTATTTCATATATCTATTAGGTGGCATACTTCTGCTTCATTTTACACAGGAGTTCTTGTAAATTGTGTTATGAAGGTGCACAAGATGAAGACTTCTTCTTTATATTTTAAGCACACTGCATTCCAGTTAGTGTACTGCTGCCAGTAGGAATACTATAGGATCAATTAGATGAAGAAAGTTCAGACTAACAACAAATGGCAGAGCAATTTAATAATAACACATAAAGCTACATAACTTTTTGATAATTAATTAATTAAGTTTGATCATTAATACCTGTCATATTTATGACAGATTATGATTTCTTGGTTGTCATAAGAAAGACATTTTAAATCATGTCAACTTTGCATTAAAGTGGCATTATTTACTGAATGACACTTAATGACAACAGTCATAAACATTGATGACGACGCCTTCATGTTCATGACAGGTGTTATGTCATATTTATAACAACTTCATGTCAGTCTTATGCACACCCTTTCAAATAAAGTGTTACAGAGAATGGCAGGAAGGAGTGACGGAGAGCAAATAAGGTAACTAATAAATCTAAGAGTAACAACTAAAATGGTTAAGAAGAACTGAACTAAAGTAAAACAGAAACAAGCCTGATCTAATCAACGAAAGAGATCTAAGGCAAAGAGATCTAATAAAAACTACCTGACAACAACTTTAATTTCTTGAGTCAGTGCAATTAGGAGTATAACGTCCATAATAAATAAACTGAAAATGACAAAAACAATGACTACCTTGGTCAAACATGTAAAAAATAAACTGCAACAAACTTTTCAAATAGTTCAGGAAGTTCAATGAATCCTCAGTATAATGTATAATAAAGAATAAAGCTTGGTGTTGCTTAGAGCACAAAGCTTAGAATTAGACAAAAAAAAAAAAAAAACTACCCTTATCGATCGGGCACATTGTCACTGATAACCAATCTAGAATTTTTTTCTAATATTGCAACTGATGTGTTTGTGTCTTTTTATTCAGTGAATGTAAATATCTGGTTCCTAATATTTGAAACTAGGGCTGCACCAATTGCAGTTTTCTGGCTGATCACTAATTACCGATCTTTTAAAAAGCTTAACCTGCCAATTCCGATTTGGTCGATTCCAATTTTTTTGCCTGAAATGTTGCTCAATATAGGAAGAAAGTTGTTGAGTTGGCAACAATGGGGTAACTGTAAACGTGCAGACGTGACCTGGTCGTCCGGTTTTCAGTACAACCTCTCTCACGGGAGAAAAGAAAAGCACAGTGTTTGATTTTTAGACCTTTGCTGAAGTTGATAACATTGGTGGATAAGATTGGCTTCACATGTAAAAATCGGCCGATCACCAATCTCCCAAAATTAAGGAAATCAGCACCAATAAATCAGTGCACCCCTATTTGAAACCTAATATTATTGAGGCCTGCTATGCAATGCGTGGTAGGAACCTATTGTTCTACACCTAATAGAATGTCTCTTTATTGGAGCCTGCCCATAGCAATGCATAGTAGTGACTGACTTGCTTTGCAAGTCAGTCACTGCCTCCATGCATTGCATGGCAGGCACCTATTGTTCTACACCCAATAGAATGTCTGTTTATTATTATTATTATAACATCTTCTTCCATTATCGTTAATGCGGCTCGTACCGCTGCGAGAAACCCCACAAAAGTGGTATCAAAACGTGCGGCTCGATCCCGGCATTTAGTACTTTTCTTGGTTGATTTCTTGGTTAATGACAAGTTGTCATAACGAAGACATTTTGTCTAGAATAATGTCAAGCCGTCATAACGACGACATTTTGAATAATGTCAACTTTGTATTAAAAGTGTCATTATTTACCGAATGACGCTTTATGACAACAGTCATAACTATTCATGAAGGCTTATTGATGTTCATGACAGGTGTTATGTCATGTTTATGACAGTGTCATGACAGTCTTATTCAACCCCCTTCAAATAAAGTGTTACCATGTGTTCTTATTAGGCTCATTTGAGAATAACCTTGCTGCAGGTATTAAGTATACTTTTTATTAAGCACACATAACTGTATTAAAAAGAGTTTTTTTATTGCTCTGATGTAACATTCTAATCCGTTATGTTTTCATTAACCGTAAGCAAAAAAATCATCATGATTACATTTTGTAATTCATCTATATAATGTGTCTCCATTAGTAAATTCTGTTACTGAAATACGTTGACTTTTAATAATATTTGTCATTATTAGCTGGTTGTGCTAATGTGAAGTTGTTTTGATTAAATTTGCAACACAAGCCCAGTTTGTAGGCCTTTCCTTTTCAATGACTCTGAACATATAAAAACATGTTGGAAGTCTTTAGATCTGGGTTCAGTTGTCTTCGTTGTGAAATATGAGACATTAATTAGTTAGAAGGATTTTTAAAAATGTACACTATTTGGGGTTTTGTATTTTTTGGGAACAATACACAGCAAATTAGCAAATTCAAAAGTGTTAGATGTTTCTGTGTTAATATACTTTGTGCAAAAGCAGAATTATTTTTATGCTAATAGAGTTATTGTGAGCATTTGGATTTTGTGTATGTTTTTCTGTTAATTTAGTCCCTGTGTTGTCGTGCCTGCTCCTGATTCAGCCCAGCTGTGTCCTGTTCCCCCGATTATCCCTCGTATATTAAAACTCTCCTGTGTCCCTTGCTTCCATCGGATCCTTGTCATGATTGTGTCCTCGTCATCTACCTAAGTCTCTGTCTCCTCACCGCTCACCTTCTTGATCATCATTAAACTCTCATTTCTACATGTAATTCTGGGTTGGACCATGTACATACTCACCACTATTAAACATCACATTTCATGACAGTCATATTCTGTGTAACTCTGGGGTGTATAATATTAGTAGTTAAAATCGAGTATTAAAACAAAGTGTTTCCGTATCAAATCTGGAGGTGTTAAAATGGAATTAATAACTCTTGACTTATTAACTCTGAACTCTTAAAGTGGCTATAACACTAAAGGAGTTAATTCACTGACTCCACCCCCAGAATCTCAGGTTCTCACCAAAGCTAAGCAACAGAAGCCAAGCCATTTCAGAACTATTTGCTTTCCACATGTCTGAGTTGTTCATGCTTGGTAAGTATTTTTTTGTAGATTTTTTTCTGAGATGGTTATTATTTTGAGTTGAGACCAACCTGTATGATAGACGTCACGTCATTGCTCTGTGATAGCATATTTAGTTTAGCACGCTGAAATTCATTGTTTGTGGGGTATAACTTTAGTGTTGGAAAAAAAATTGAGCAGGTGAACATTTAATCAAACTCTTGACTAATGTAAACAGATCTGTAATAATTTGGAGTATGTTTTTTCATTATCTTAAATATTTACGTGAACATTGGTCAGATTTATCAACCTTTCGGATCCTGCGTTTTTTCTTTGAAAAGCTGCAGAATGCTTTTTCATGTTGAAAGCATATTCTGCACAAATAATTTATGTTATTTGTCATTATTCCAGTTGTTGCACCTTCTCATATGCATTTTACATTAAGTTTTTATCCTTTAATTGCCTTTTTTTCTAGGTATTAAGACCAGTTTGGTTGAGGATGAATCGCCAGTTGTCAGCATCAATCGCTCTCATCCCCTAATCACTTCTCCCAAGATTCATGCTCAAAAAATGGTTATGTAAGTGTTAACATCTCTGAAATTCAACATATCTTTAATGGAGGTTTGTTAGAGTTGTAGTAAAAATGTATTCCTTTGTTCCATTTTTCATTATGTTTTTTGTTTATGATCCAGAGGCCAACACTGGCTGTCTTTCTTGGAGACTCAAGACTGTCCAATGCAGTACCTAAGAGGAGCACGTTGATGTCCCCGATCAAACTTCACAGACAGCCCAACAACCCGAAGACAATCTGTGTATGGACAGCTCTTTGGAGGAGTGCAGAGAGGCCCTTTCTCTTATTAGATATTCAACAGAAACACAAACTGGGTAAGATATAATGATACTGAATACCAGGTTGGCCTGTTCTGTACTGTAATATCCAGTGTTGGGGTTTTTATGTTTCGCACAAAACCTGTAAAGAACCAGACACAAAACCAATGAGGGTTTATGGCTTCCTTTGCAAAGGGAGAGATCCACAACCTCCAATCCGCTCAGGATCAAAGATTGGTGAGCTCTACTCTCCTCTGCTTGGGAACTGGCTTTTATTGTGATGACCTTTTTCAGTAGAACAATGCTGAGATAACAAAACAGATCAACCCCACGAGTAGGAAATTACATTATAGATAACTGGTCAGAGTCAGTTAGGTAACTGAACACATGTAGATAAAACACTCAAATAAAATGATAAAACAATGATTAGTTTAACCCAACATACCCCCCTGTTTAACATTTTATTTCCCAATATCAAGTAACGGAAGATCAGGAGCCCCCGTAAGTAATAAATTGTAAAGTAAAACAAAGACTTAGACACAAACTTCAAAACAGCTTCTGAGGAAACAACAAAACTTTAAGTGAAATACATCATAAAGAGTTACAGCTATATGTTTTGTTCAAGTTTCTGAGCAAGATTCAAATTCACAGCATGAGCTTGAAGCAAAACTCCTACCACAGCCTTGTGGACAAGAGCTTTTGTACATGGCAAAATACAAGTAATAACAATCCCCTACCCATGGAAACAAGGCAAGTGCAACCTTTTCTCCATCAGTCCAATGTTTGTGTTCTGGAGGAACATCAGTTCCCCAGACTGACTCATGAGGTTTAAAGTCCAATACCTCACGCTTCCGTTTTCCAGAAGATGTTGCGGCTGGTCGGTGGCTGATGATAGTGGTGCCGTCTGACACCCACACAGGTGCACAGCGACCTTGAAATTCACCTGGTAAGAAGTCATAAAGTTTATGACCACAGAGCCACATCGCTCCAGGAGTTGAGAATCGAGGTATGGCGATATTGCTCGGACTGATACATGACATCAGGAAGGTATTGCTGCAGGAGGAGGTGTTACCGAGTTTTGTACCGCTAACAACCGATCCTTGGGTCCAGCAGCAAGGATGTTTCATATCTGGTCGGCGTTCAGTCCAAAAAGTACGGGGAGATGCGTTTCCCTCCCACGTCAGGGCCGCAGGGAATTCGTCACACCCCTAAAGATCTCCTCTGGAAACATTCCACCTCTTCTGCTGTCATTGGTTCATAGATCAAAGTGGGCTGGTGTGAGCTGAGCGGAAGTCTGGAACAAGCGTAGCACCCTGCCTCTCCGGTGGAATTTTGTGCCAGGTAATGTAGGTAGGCTACCCACAGGTTACCACCGCCATCGTGGAGTTCATCTAGGTTTTACAGCCAAGTAGTGATGTCATCATGGCGGAGCTGTAGAGTGTAGCACACAGAGACCACAGCACAACAGAGAACCCACCCAATGAAGGCTCCCATTGTTGTTAGGTTACAGAGACACCAGAGGCACCTGTTCTAAGGGGTGAGAGTCCTTTCTTCACTGAAGTTGAGACGAAACACCTCTATACAGTGTAACCCCTTTGTAATCAGACTTTGGACTTTGACCTCACCCTTAGGGCTCCAGCACTCTCTGCAGCTTACAGTGGCTCAGGTGAATCCAGGAGGGTCTTTCTGCGATTTTAACAGCTGTTGGTGTTGTCAACAGAACTTGATAGGGTCCTTCCCATCGAGGACTGGCCCAGTTCTTTCTTTTGATGACCTTTATGTAGACCCAGTCTCCTGGTTTGATTTGTGGGTCCTCCTGTGAAGGAAGAGAATCAGAAGGCAGTAAATTTGCTTTTGACAGTTCTTTGTCTTTTAACATTTTTATCATGTAATCAGCCAATGTTTGTTGTTCATCAGCTTTTTCCAAATCTTTTCCGAAAAGAGGTAATCTGTATGATCTGCCATGAATGATTTCAAAAGGTGTTAACCCATCTATGTTGGATGTTATTCTCATATACAATTTCACCAAATCCAAACATTCAGGCCATGGTCTTCCTGTTTCTTCCATACATTTTCTTAATCTGCTTTTTATAGTTCCATTTGTTCTTTCAACCAAACCTGCACTTTGGGGGTGATAGGCGCAATGGTTCTTCAAAGTTATGCCTAAATGTTGAGCCATCTGATGATTTGGTTCACAAAATGTGGTCCATTGTCACTGTAGATTGTTTCTGGAATGCCATGTTGTGGGATGATAGTTTTGCAAACAGCTTTAGCTACTGTTAGTGCATCGTTATGCTTTGATGGAACAATTTCTACCCATTTGGAAAAAGCATCAATCATCACCAAACAATATTTGTATGGTCCGCTTTGTGTTAGTTCAATGAAATCCATGTGCATTATTTGAAAAGGGTAAGAGGGTTTAGGGAAAACTCCTCTTTTGGGACGCACATATCCCTGTGGGTTATGTTTTATACAAATGGGGCATGATTTACAGAAACTCTTTAAGTATTTTTCTAGACTATAAGTTGTAAAATGTTTTTGGATTAATGATATCATCCCACCTGTTGACACATGGCAAGGACCATGGGCCACAACAGCTGCTGCTTTGAAAAGGGATCTGGGTAAAACAGGTTTATTAGCAACATGATAGAAACCGTCTGAGTTCAAAATTGCACCTTTAGTTATCCAGAGCTTTTGTTCTGTTACTGGGGCATGGTGTTGCATGTCAACTGTTGAAACCGTTAGAAATTTGTGAAGATAATCCTCATCAGGATTGATTGCCATGGTCACATGGAGGTCTTGACTTGGCATCACAGAATAGTCTTTAGTCAGGGGAGTCTGAGCTTCCTGAACTAGGTTTTTAACTGTGTTCCAGTTCCCTTTAGCATTCAGTGTGTAGGCACAGAATAGAATGTCCTTTGAAAATAGCACAGCGTTATTAATTCTGTACGCTTGCATTCCATCAGGAGTTGGGGCTACTCCTATCCCAAGTTTAGTCATCAAGTCTCTGCCCAACAGGTTTATGGGGCATTTAGGAGACAATACAACAGAAGCATGTACGCTGTGACCAGACACTGGATCAGTAAAGGGAAGCGGTTTTGAAATTGATTCTCTATTGACTTGACCATCAGCAGAATGTACCCAAATAGAGTTTCTAGATGGTTGGGCTGCTTTTATTTTGTCCTTGAGCACTGTTTTACAGGCTCCTGTGTCACATAAAAATTCAACATCTGCTCCACCTACACCTAACACAATGTAAGGTTTTTCTCTCAGAGCCTTCAAAAAATCCCAAGCTGAGCAAATGTCAATTGTCTCAGTAGGGTCTTCATTATAGGGGATGCCACTATAAATTTTTAATTGTTGTTCAAATCTGACTCTAAAATCATCAACCGATTCTTCAGGTTTTTGTTTTACTGCAATCAATTTGTCATAATTTGCTCTTTGTCTGAAAACTATAAGGGTATTTTGAAACCATGTATTTTTCATCTCCTTGTGGTTTATAACCCTTTCCTGGTTTATTTCCCATATTGCTCTAGTACTCTGTGTTGATTTTCACAAAAAAAAGGCTTTAAAAAGTTATGTGTGTGTTCTCTCAACAGAGGATTGCTATACTGTGAGCCCCGATTGTCCCCTGAAAGACAGGCTTCTAGGCTGAGACTATTTCTCAGTCCGGTCTTTCACTTAGGCTTCTAATGCCGAGGACAGAACGAGTTTTAAATCCTCAGTTGATTCTACACCAGTCATTCACTCATTCATACAAAAACAGGATTTTAGGACCAGGGACTCTAACCCAGAATTTAAGTTGGATGTTGTCAACTAGGGACTCTAACCCAGAATTTAAGTTGAATGACATCAACTAGGGACTCTAACCCAGAATTTAAGTTGAA
The DNA here is from genome assembly GCF_051168715.1 of Poecilia mexicana. NCBI lineage: Eukaryota > Metazoa > Chordata > Actinopteri > Cyprinodontiformes > Poeciliidae > Poecilia > Poecilia mexicana. The sequence goes on from NW_028263386.1 coordinate 29,993,790, forward strand.
CGACGTCAACTAGGGACTCTAACCCAGAATTTAAGTTGAATGACATCAACTAGGGACTCTAACCCAGAATTTAAGTTGAACAATGTCAACTAGGGACTCTAACCCGGAATTTAAGTTGAACGACGTCAACTAGGGACTCTAACCCAGAATTTAAGTTGAACAATGTCAACTAGGGACTCTAACCCAGAATTTAAGTTGCTCTTTGTCTTGGCTGTTTCATAAGAAAAGCTTCTACTCACTCAATTGGCGTGTCGGTTTGATCAGGTCGGATTCCGTCAATCGGCCGCTGACAGACGAGGGGAGACCTATTTCACCGGCCCAGCGGAGAATTTACTCCCCGGGACTTTTGTTCGGGTCGTGATGACTCCGGCAGTGCACTGGCTTCGGTGTGTCGTCCTCAGTCTGCCAACGGTCGGTATGTTGGGATCCGGGTCACGGCACCAAGTTGTTGGGGTTTTTATGTTTCGCACAAAACCTGTAAAGAACCAGACACAAAACCAATGAGGGTTTATGGCTTCCTTTGCAAAGGGAGAGATCCACAACCTCCAATCCGCTCAGGATCAAAGATTGGTGAGCTCTACTCTCCTCTGCTTGGGAACTGGCTTTTATTGTGATGACCCTTTTCAGTAGAACAATGCTGAGATAACAAAACAGATCAACCCCACGAGTAGGAAATTACATTATAGATAACTGGTCAGAGTCAGTTAGGTAACTGAACACATGTAGATAAAACACTCAAATAAAATGATAAAACAATGATTAGTTTAACCCAACATCCAGTAATCTACTTGTGTTAAAAAAAATAACAAAGAAACAATATCTTATTACATGAACTGCATGCATTACTTTCTTCACCTTGTACTTTGAACAATTTCATCCATATTGTATTGAAGAAAAATGTATCATGCAAACTGTTTTCTGCACTGACCAGCTGGCATGTCAGGCCTCTTGATGAGCAATAGTTGAATAAAAGCAACATGTAAAACATGAAAGTGTACATTATTCCATGTTACATGTTTTCTAATTATGGTGCATGTCATTGCCTCTTTATTAAATGTTTATTTTCCAAATAATTTCTAAAAGTTCAACACAATAAAATGTTTATCTATTTAGTATTAATTACAAATACCTCTTATGAAGTAGAGTTAATATTTAAGCTCCAACACTGAATTAATGTTGGTGTTAAATGACTTACTCCAGACAGAGTTAAATTGACACTCTGGTAAGGACCCATATAGACACTTTAAAAGTGTGAAAGTCGAATCTGACAGAGTTAAATTGGGCCTGCTGGATTTGCTGTGTATATTTGCAGTATTTTGGTTATCATGCTGTACTCACTTATGACTTTGTTTTGTTTATTTGAATTAAAAATAGATCCAGACTTTATTTCTAATTGTACCCAATAAAAAGCCTACTGAAGAAGCTGCTAGCTTATTGAACAAAGCTGGTCTTGTCTAACACTTCCACCTCTTCTGAAACAGCACTGGAAAGTAAATCATAAGAATTTGATAAATGATAATGGCGTATTAATAAAACTAATTAATTCTTCTCTAGATTAAATTTGATCATGATTGATCAAAAATCAAGACCCCATTTCTTTCTCACCACTGTTACAAATGGATTAGTAAGTACTGTAATAAACATGAGATATCGTAAAGCTACAATATGCAACTTTTATTCAAAATCTGTCTTTACATATTTGCTAACTGTCATTATGTCGTGAAAGTATGTTATGAGACAAATAACCTGTCTTATGCTTTCTCCCCTGACCCATCAAAAATAGTCAGAAAATTCTTAATTTTTAGAATTAGGATATTCATGAAGCCTTGAAGCAAAAATAAAAACAATAAAATAAATTAAAAAAATTGCCATGTCATTTATTTTATGAGATATTTTTGTATCACATTTGATACAGCAGGCTTTTCTTAGAACTTTTGGGTCACAACAAATATTGCCTATAATATTTAGAAAGTATGGAACACTTTAGGAAGTTTTTCTCTTAGTTTCTTTTCCACCAACAACTTTTTACAGCCATTTATTTCACTTCGTGGTAGGCACTAAAAGAGTTTCTGTCCTTGTTCAGGCAAAGATGTACGTTCAACGTTTTACAGTAGAAATGTGAAAAGTGATTTCCAGAACAATGCTTGGGTCTCTGTTGGGCTTCCCATGTTGGACAATGATCAGTGCTATTCTTTCTCACATCAAGAGGCACACTGCAGCTTGGTCTTCTACAGGGTGCCCTTGAAGTCGCTTCAGGAGAGGAAAGTAGTCTACCATACTTGATTTTGACCCTTCCTGCACTTGTAGGAAAAGTGCCAACTAAATCCTTTAGGTTGTAGCTTCATCTAATCTCTTCTGTTGAAGTTTCAAGCATTGATGATGGTTACTTTAACAGTACACTAGATGTACATGCACCATCTTTGGAATCTAAAGCCAAACTTAAAAAATGCTGATTAATTGTGGTCTAGGTAGTGAACCTATTTCTTCATTTGTTGGCATTGAACCAGTGGAATGTGTTCTGTGTTCCCCTGGAGCATTTCATCAGTGACAAAGTGCTTGAATATATAAATGGAGTTATGTAACACCTGGTCTTTGAGCCTTCCTCAACCCCGGCAGTGACATCAACATATGGAGCTTGACAGTATTTTTCTCCATTTGTATTATTTGCTTTTCATATTGGTCTTAACTGATTAATTTCTGACTGTGTCCAGGGTAGTTGTTTGGACCTGGACCTGTTTCATCATAGTCTTCATCATAGTTGGTATCTGAATATTCTTCATCATGCATGGCCGGGGGAGTCCAGTCCTCATCATAATCCTCATCATCTTCTCCTTACTGCTCTATGTAGCTTGAATTGTCATACATTATCATGTTGATGACTATTCAAAGTATTTTCTTTCTCTCTTTTCTTTCTATACTCCTGTTAAATCTAAAATATACATAGTCGATACACCATAAAGATTATGGTTTTAGAATAACTACTATTGTGAAAAAAAAACCAAATTTATTTTGAAATGACATTTAATGATAATTATTGAGTAAGCAAAGGTTTGTGGCTGAATTGTGGCTTGTATGACATTGATTATTTTATAAAAATATTACATTGCTGTTCAGTGATAAAGCACCTTCAATAACTGTAGCATCAAATATGATAAACACATTTTAACACAATTTAAATGTAATATAACAAAAACATTTCTAAGTAATTGTACATTATTTCAAAACATAAAACATTATTTTAAAAAAGTGAATAACAATGTATATATTATTTTTAATGTAAGTTTTCTAAAATTGGCAAAGACTTTCCTGGAAAATGCATCTGACCAGTCTCGTGCGAAATGACATTTTGAAAAGAGAAAAAAACGCCGTTTCTCTGCCTGCAGTGCAATGATAATCCATTAGATGGCAGAATACAAGTCTCAAATTGTATACAATAGGTTGTTTGGGTAAGTATTGATCGTGGTGTAAAAAATATAGACCACAGAAACTTATGTATCATATATGATACAAATGACGATATGGGGTTATGAGACAGATAACCGGTCTCATAACCGGTTAAGCTCAGGGAGCTTAACCCACCCCCACACAGCCATATTGTTCTGCACTTTGCACTGTTACATTATCTGTACTTTGCCATAATTGGACCTGCTGCTACTTCTTTGGTATGGTTGAGTGCCTTTAGTTAATTTAGTTGTATATATTGTTATTATTATTATTGTGTGTTTGCTTATTTATACTGTATATATTTGACCTCTTGCACGGGAGCTGCAATGGAAATTTCGTTGAATTCTGTTCAATGACAATAAATGCTATCTATCTTTTGTAGCTCCCTGAGCTACAAAAGTGATCGGCAAAAATGCACCACTCATGGTCAAAAATAACCAATCAGAGCCAAAAGAAGGTCTTGGTGTTGTTAATCATTCTTGTACTAAGTGTACTAATGCCAAAGAAACAGGAAAACTGGCTGTCTGGCTGGCTTGATAGATGAATGGATGGATGGATGCAGTCAAGAATTTCCAGAGGAAAAGTCATTTAATGATATGACTTCTAATTTAATCTAATATCAGTTTTTTTCTATCTTGTTTGTGTTTTTCTAGATAACTGGTGGTAATATGAGACCTGTTAGAGGGAGATGTCAGTCCCTTCCAACTTGTATCCAATCTATGATGATGGGGATTTGAACACGGTGAGTGAACATGGACTACATTTACTCATACACTGACATGAAACAACCTAGTCAGGATGTCTTCAGTTGCTTATAGTCAACTGATTTTCAGCAAGCATTAATATTTACTTTAGATACACATTTTATGATGTTGTGCAAATGATATTGCTTAACTGAAGAATGAAAAGTAATAAAGCTTGTTTTCAGGTATTGTAAAATTCTCCCCTAAAAAGATGCATGTATTTGTTGTGAAATAAATGGCAACAAACATATAACCTTTCTTTTGTATAGTATGTACACCTCTCTGTGTGCTTCAGTTTTCATGGATTGACTGGTTCAGAGACTTTTTCTTTTAATGTCCCACATTAAAAGTTATATATATATATATATATATATATATAAATAAAAAAATTCCCTTCTCACCCTCCGCGGGTGGTCTCTTTTTCATCCTCTGAGCTCGGGTCCTCTACCAGAGGCCTGGGAGCTTGAGGGTTCTGCGCAGTATCTTGGCTGTGCCTAGAACTGCATATTTCTGGACTGAGATGTCTGATGTTATTTCTGGGATCTGTTTGAGCCACTGCTCCAGTTTGGGGGTGACTGCCCCGAGGGCCCTGATGACCACAGGCACCACTGTGGTCTTCACCTTCCAGGTCTTTTCCAGTTCCTCTCTGAGGCCCTGGTATTTCTCCAGTTTCTCCTTTTTCATGATGTTGTAGTCACTTGGTATTGCTACATCCACCACAACGGCTTTCCTCTGTTCTTTATCCACCACCACAATGTCCGGTTGGTTCGCCATTACCATCTTGTCTGTCTGGATCTGGAAGTCCCACAGGATCTTAGCTCGGTCATTCTCCACCACCTTTGGGGGTGTTCCCCACTTTGATCTCGGGGCTTCCAGTCCATATTCTGCACAGATGTTCCTGTACACTATGCCCGCCACTTGGTTATGTCATTCCATGTACGCATCTTGCACCCTGCTGTTATGTGCTGGACTGACTCAGATGCCTCCTTGCACAACCTACACCTTGGGTCTTGTCTGGTGTGGTAGATCTGAGCCTCTATTGCTCTGGTGTTTAGGGCCTGTTCCTGGGCAGCCAGGATGAGGGCCTCTGTGCTGTCCTTGAGTCCAGCCATTGGTAGGATTTCCTGATATCAGCCACTTCAGTTATTTGTCCAGCATCTCGCCCTCTGTTCCCCATTGTCTGAGACATTCATTGAGCACATCGTCTGTTGAGGCTTTGTCCTTGATGTATTTATGGATCTTGGATGTTTCATCCTGGACAGTGGCTCTCACACTCACTAGTCCTCTGCCTCCTTCCTTAAGGCTCGTGTACAGTCTCAGGGTGCTGGATTTGGGGTGGAACCCTCCATGCATGGTTAGTAGCTTCCGAGTCTTAACATCTGTGGTCTTTATCTCTTCCATTGGCCAGCTAATTATTCCTGCAGGGTATCTGATTACTGGTAAGGCATAGCTGTTTATCGCACGTAGTGTTGTGTTCAAGACCACCTAACCCAAGACCAAGACGAGACCAAGAACAGAGTGTATCGAGACCGAGACAAGACCAAGACTTTTAGGGTCCGAGACCAAGTCAAGACCAAGACCGAGGGAAGTCGAGACCGAGTCAAGACCAAGACCAGCGGCCGTGCTACATGACACAATTAAATGTAAAATATGATCAAAATTGCTTCTCAAAATAATCTGAAAGATCCATATCCCCATAAAAAACACCTAGATATTAAATACTTAATACATTTTACCAATATTAAATATTCCATTTCTGTGCTACAATGTGTGATGGTCTCGTGCCATCCTTAAAAACATAACGCCCTGGGCATTTGCCCATATTGCTCATGTAAGAAACCACCACTGTCTGCACCATTAAACATAGCAATTGAGACAATGCCCTGATGGTAAATAACACTCAACTATGAACACTGACCAAGGAGCAACAAGCAAGAAGTAACCAAACAGAAGGCGCTCATCCTGACTGTTTTCACTCTCTATCCCAGTACATGAAGCCAGGTAGTCTGACACCATGGCAGACATTACTGCTGCCACTTTGAACAAAAACAATCAAAGAGCAATGTGCATGCTCTGCGTGCTCTTTCGTTCTTGTGTTTTAGTTATTTGTTAATTTAAATATCAATGTACATAATTAAATAAAATAATGATGCAGTGTACACAGAGCATTACAAGAACAAAGAACGGGTGTTCTGTCAGGTCAGATCGTCATACGCTTAACACGAACTCACGGTGTTCTGTCAGATCAGCATACGTTGTCAGATAGTCGTACGCTTAGCTCAGACATGCATACGCTGTCATTACCATATGATTTTATTTAATCAGCAACATAGAATCATGACGTAGATCATCATACACTTGGTTATTAACAGTTGTATGGCATCCAGCTGCAGCCAGACCTGCTTTAAATACACTTTGAAACCACGACAACGCATGTATATCTATCTAGTTATCATATTATGTCATATTATAAACAATTTAATGACTTATTTTTGTCATAACTTGTTGCGTATACTGAACTGACAACTCCACTGACCGTCGGACTTCTTAATGCGCATGTGCTGGCATGGTACTCACTGCATGTACGTATGCTATTCTGACAGCATGACTATCTGATAGAACACCGGCTACATCTGTCAGACACGTCATTACCATAAGATTTCATTTAATCAGCAACACAGAATCATGACGTAGATCGCCATACACTTTGTTATTAACAGTTGTATGGCAACCTGACTTAGCGGTTAAGTGAGTTTTACACGGGCGTGTGTTGTAGTTGACTCCAGCTGCAGCCAGACCCTTCTTTAAATACACTTTGAAACCATGACAACACATGTATATCTATATAGTTATCATTGAAAACAATTTAATGACTTATTTTCGTCATAACTTGCTGCGTATAGTGAACTGACAACTCCTCTGACGGTCGGACTTCTTAATGCGCATGCGCAGGCATGGTACTCACTGCATGTTTGCTATTCTGACAGCGTATGGTAATCTGATAGTACACCGGCTCTCAGTGAGTGACACTCCAGTCCTATCTAATAAGTAAAGAGCCGTGGAGAAGAATCGACTGTTTCTGAATGTCACATCACTATATTGCAAACTTTTGGACACAGTGTTGTCCCATATATGCGACAAGTTAGTCTACACCTCCGCACAATAATTCAGCGCAGTGAGTGACTTTTTTTATCACAAATAACATGTCTCTGTACAGCTAGCTGTTGACATCATGTCATCGGAGCTTACCTTCTTTGAGCTACTTTTCTAAGTGACGAAAAAAGTTAGACGTTGTCCCCACCGTCTGTGAAAGCGAAGCGATGCTGAGTTAGCTGTGGCCATCGGATTTCTTACTATTCATGCAGCACTATTATATTACTGACGATTAGACAAACATTTTCTGCTTCTGAGAGAAAACCACTGCGCATGTCCTGCAGTGCCGCGCGCGAGTGAAAGGTGGGGAGGGGAGGAGGGAGTAACAGAAACACGTAGTTGCTTGGATTTTAATCGGTGCAATTTGCATCCAGTGAAAACAAAGATGTTAACAAATTAACTGGACAGTATGCTGTACGCTTAGTGATATTTTCACAGTTGCGGTCTCGACTGGTCATGAAATAAAATGCCAAGTCCTCAGAGCCTGAGACTGAGACAAGACCGAGACCAAATGCGGTCGAGTCCGAGACGAGACCGACACCATCAAAAAATGGTCTTAAGACCGGTCTCGAGACCAAGACCAACTTCGAGTACCACAATACTGATCGCACGGATCTTGTTCTTGCCATTGAGCTGGCTTCTCAGGACTTGCCTTATTCGTTGGAGGTATTTGGCTGTGGTTCCTTTCCTTGTGACCTCATCGAGGTTGCCATTTACTTGTGGTATTTCCAGGTACTTGTAACTGTCCTCAATGTCTGCTATTGTTCCTTCTGGGAGTGAGACCCCTTCTGTGCGGACGACCTTCCCTCTCTTTGTAACCATCCGACCACACTTCTCTAGTCCGAATGACATCCCAATGTCAGTGCTGTAGATCCTGGTGGTGTGGATCAGTGAGTCGATGTCTCGCTCGCTCTTGGCGTACAGCTTGATGTCATCCATGTAGAGGAGGTGACTGATTGTGGCCCTATTCTTGAGTCGGTATCCGTAGCCAGTCTTGTTGATGATTTGGCTGAGGGGGTTCAGGCCTATGCAGAACAGCAGTGGGGACAGAGCATCTCCTTGGTATATGCCACATGGGCTGCTGGAACAAGACGGAAATGGGCGAGAGATGAAAACATGGATCTGTTGGAATGCTACTACTCAAGTAACCCTAGTCAGAGGGGCTACATGCAAAGACTGTGGGAGGAATGGTTACTTCGACATCCCCAGTCGACACTAACTGCCAAACAACTAGTAGCTCAGTGTTCCAACATCCGCAAACGGCAACTGCTATCACAACTTGAGATTGACGAGGTACAACACAAAGGGGAGGAGCCAGGACGCCAGGTCAGAAGGGAGTTAACTACAACTACCCGCCCAGAGACTGGGTATGTAGCCCCAGTAATGAACGAACCATCTGAGCTGAACGAGGCAGCAACTGACCTGAGAGAGAGAATCATGGCCCGAATGAACACCAGACAACCCCGATGCCAATTACAACGGCTGAGTGAAGTACCATCAGAAAGTCTCATTGAAGATATGAATGCAGCATTGAGAACAATCCCTACCAACACCATAACTGAAACCAATGAACTGATATACAACTCAGCATCAGTGATCCTTGAGATGCTTGGCTATAAGAGCAACCATGAGACCCAATATCCACCATGGAAAAGAGATACACAAGAGAGAATGAAGCCTGGAGGGTTAACCGGCTCTTCTCCACCCAACCAGCTAAAGTGTACTCTCAATGGCAGGGTAATAACAACAGAGCAGACCCACCAAGGCTGGAGACTGAACAATACTGGAAAGGCATATGGGAAAGGGAGGCGTCCCACAACAGCAATGCACAGTGGCTAACCACAGCAACCTCCCTGAACAAGCCCCGGTAACCATCACTGTGGCAGATGTCCAAGAAAGAGTCTCAGGTATGAAAAAGCACTGCCCTCCATGAGCGACTGGCAGCTCAACTGAACCATATGCTACAGAATGGGACTCACCCTGAATGGTTAACTGAAGGGCGCACAATACTGATCCAGAAGGATCCCTCAAAGGGTTCAGTCCCATCCAACTATCGGCCGATAACCTGTCTCTCTACAATATGGAAGATCATGTCAGGCATCATAGCAGCTAAGATAAGCGGGCACGATAAATACATGACCATAAATAGCAGAGGATTTTGGCACACCAACCTGTGCACCGCTTGGATTGATTACAAGAAAGCCTATGACTCAATGCCACACACTTGGATCATTGAATGCTTAGAGATGTACAACATCAATAAGACTCTAAGAGCCTTCATTGCAAACTCGATGGGGCTGTGGAAAACCACCCTTGAAGCTAACTGCAAACCACTTGCACAAGTGTCCATCAAATGTGGCATATACCAAGGAGATGCTCTGTCCCCACTGCTGTTCTGCATAGGCCTGAACCCCCTTAGCCAAATCATCAACAAGACTGGCTACGGATACCGACTCAAGAATGGGGCCACAATCAGTCACCTCCTATACATGGATGACATCAAGCTGTACGCCAAGAGCGAGCGAGACATCGACTCACTGATCCAGGATCTACAGCACTGACATTGGGATGTCATTCGGACTAGAGAAGTGTGGCCGGATGGTTACAAAGAGAGGGAAGGTCGTCCGCACAGAAGGGGTCTCACTCCCAGAAGGAACAATAGCAGACATAGAGCACAGCTACAAGTACCTGGGAATACCACAAGCAAATGGCAACCTCGATGAGGTCACAAGGAAAGGAGCCACAGCCAAATACCTCCAACGAATAAGACAAGTCCTGAGAAGCCAGCTCAATGGCAAGAACAAGATCCGTGCAATAAACAGCTATGCCTTACCAGTAATCAGATACCCTGCCGGAATAATTAGCTGGCCAATTTAAGAGATAAAGGCCACGGATGTTAAGACTCGGAAGCTACTAACCATGCATGGAGGGTTCCACCCCAAATCCAGCACCCTGAGACTGTACACAAGCCGTAAGGAAGGAGGCAGAGGACTAGTGAGTGTGAGAGCCACTGTCCAGGATGAAACATCCAAGATCCATAAATACATCAAGGACAAAGCCTCAACGGACGATGTGCTCAGCAAATGTCTCAGGCAATGGGGAACAGAGGACGAGGTGCTGGAGGAACCATCATGGGAAGACAAGCCCCTACATGGGATGTACCACCGACAAATAACTGAAGTGGCTGATATCAGGAAATCCTACCAATGGCTGGAGAAAGCTGGACTCAAGGACAGCACAGAGGCCCTCATCCTGGCCGCCCAGGAACAGGCCCTAAACACCAGATCAATAGAGGCTCAGATCTACCACACCAGACAAGACCCAAGGTGTAGGTTGTGCAAGGAGGCCTCTGAGACAGTCCAGCACATAACAGCAGGGTGCAAGATGATGGCAGGGAAAGCATACATGGAACGACATAACCAAGTGGCGGGCATAGTGTACAGGAACATCTGTGCCGAATATGGACTGGAAGCCCCGAGGTCAAAGTAGGGAACACCCCCAAAGGTGGTGGAGAATGACCGAGCTAAGATCCTGTGGGACTTCCAGATCCAGACAGACAAGATGGTAATGGCGAACCAACCGGACATTGTGGTGGTGGATAAAGAACAGAGGAAAGCCGTTGTGGTGGATGTAGCAATACCAAGTGACTACAACATCAGGAAAAAGGAGAAACTGGAGAAATACCAGGGCCTCAGAGAGGAACTGGAAAAGACCTGGAAGGTGAAGACCACAGTGGTGCCTGTGGTCATCGGGGCCCTCGGGGCAGTCACCCCCAAACTGGAGCAGTGGCTCAAACAGATCCCAGGAACAACATCAGACATCTCAGTCCAGAAATGTGCAGTTCTAGGCACAGCCAAGATACTGCGCAGAACCCTCAAGCTCCCAGGCCTCTGGTAGAGGACCCGAGCTCAGAGGATGAGAGAGACCACCCGCGGAGGGTGAGAAGGGAATTTTTTTTTTTTTTTTTTATATATAAAGAAAATCCAGCTTGGGAAGTTGAAATACATAGGAGCAATGCTACTTGACATTATTGGCTGCCGCTTTGAGTCCGCATGGACCTCTGAGGAGCATGCCTGAGTATGTTGGAGGCAGAGTCTTCCCTAGACTCTTCCCTCTGCCTACATCCCTCAAAATGCTGTGCGGTTTGGGATCAGAGTTCAGTGAAATTATTAAACTAACATAGGATGAATATAGTTTGATAATTTCGATCAAACGTCTATTACGATAGAGTTCATTATTGTTTTTCATCCGGCTCTAATGTGCGGGACATGAATGGAATCTGCATCTGACTGGATACCAAACTGTATCAGCAGATCTTGTCCTGTCTGCTACACGATCTAATAACCCACTGAGATTCTGTTGTTTGATCATATCTACGAATTGGTTTGGTTGATCATATCAAACGTAATGTTTGTTCCAATCTTTAATATGTTGTTTTACTGACTGATTAATGAGCAAACACACCAGATGAGTACACCACTCCTCCATCTTCAGCCTATAGAACAATGAAGGATCTCTTTCATCCATCCATGCATGTATAATTATGTATCAGCGGTGAAGCCACAGGGCAACGTTCCAAGAGGAAACTTCAGACATCCCTCTCCGTAACAACACTCCCCTGCTCATTATCAGAGATTATTAAAAAAATAACTGACAATAATCTTTATCATTCATAAGCAACATTAGCTGGTACTGACATTGCTTTAGCAATCCTGTCTCCTGTGGGGTGTTTTACCAACCTGAGACTGCTGAACACATGACTCACAGCAAGATTGTGCCTATAAAAAGGAGCAGTAATAACTGCCTGTGGTTGAACCGCAAACTAGAGAAATGACATTTACAGTGGGCATTTCTGGCCTTTCTCCTGATTAAAATAAATCCTCCCTGTTAAGTGCTTCTGTGCGGTCTCTCTGCCTGATGTGTTCTCCTCAATGATTGTACACAAATGATTTCTTTGTGTTAAGAAAGAAATCACCGATGTGAGGTTTCAGAGCATTTAGAAAACTAAAAGAAAACAAAATATATAGGCAATAAAAGGGGAAAATAGACCTGCATTACCTGTATTGGAACAATATGAATCATGAATTTATTTCCTCTTATAGGCAGCAACAAGAAAGCATTGAAACTCCACCTCTTAGTGGTGGAAAGTTGACATCTTGAAGCTGAGTTAAGAAAAGTATTTATTACAGATTGGGTCTACCAGCAGAAATTGACAAAAGATCATTTACACCACTGTGACATATCACTTATGGCATTGCCACCATTGTATTAGCCACATCTAAATGAATTTTGTGGTGTATTTTTTCTCAGTTTTACACAAACTGATACATGCATATCCATTCACTTACAGTAAGCAGCTTTACACCTCGATTCTTTCTCACTCTTGTACACAGAAGTGCATGAGAGAGTATTTTATTGTCTAAGACATTCAGTCTAAAATAATCAGGCTACACAATTTGTGGGGACCATGACAAGAGGAGATGAGTGCTGAAAATATGATTCATCCTTCTTTCACAGTCAGCTGGCTGTTTCCGTCCCCACCTCCTTCACACATCCCACTACTGAGCTGTTCCTTTCTGTCTGTCTATTGTAGGCTTTACAGGCATGCACAAACCCTGAGTCTTTTTTTCAAGGAAAGGAGAACTGCAGAGCTGATCTCTTCTCAGATATCAAGACAGGGAGGTTAAGCCTACGCTCTGCTCCTCTCGTCTCAGTTTTTCCTCCTCATCTCTTCTCTTACTGGCTCCAAGGGCTGTGTTGAATCATAATAGTCAGTGGGCGAACAGTCAGGAGCAAAAAAATCCTTTCCACATAGTTTGTGACGTATATCTTTGACGGAATGGGGGTCTTATTGGATGGAGTGAAGAGAGAGAAGGAGAGAGGGATTGTGACATCCATCAGCATTTTCTCAGCTCTCCATTTTACTCTGAGATTCTGTTTTGTCTTTTTGCCCGGGTGAAATGATCTCCACTGTCTTCAGAGCATGAGTTACATAACGACAATAATCAGAGCTGTTCATAGTGGATGGTTTAATCTTGGCACTAAATCCTAATATTTCCATACATTCCAGGTGCTAGGAGGAACAAATGTATCCTAAGATATTTTAAAAGAAGTAAAAATTAAAAAGGAGCGGTACTGTAGATGTGTACATTTTGTGATTTCTATATGGCTTCTGCAATATGCCAAGAAACTTTGTTTGTTGTGTCCTTCATCAAATGTAAAGATATTGAGACTGAATTCAACTTAATAGCTGTAAAAAGTTTAATAACAAACTAGACAGGCTGAAGTCAAATGTTAAATTGACTTCAGCCTCTCAATTTGTCATTGACCAAAAGTCAATGGATATAATAACATGCCAAAGGTTCACACACAGGAAATAAGTCAGGAAGGGAAGAGGTATCCAAATCACAAGGCAGAGACAAAGTCAAAAGCAAAAAAGGTGTCAAAGTGACACTAGAGACAAAAATACCAAGGAAAAGGTCTGAAACGTTTGCAGACAGAAACAAAGACTCCAGTCACACATCAGGCAAATGCAACCTAAATTTGACATTTTCACTGCACTCTCAACTATTCAATTCCAATCTTTTCACCAAAAAAAAAAAGAACAAATCTGATTTGTGCCACTTCCATATATGGAACTAGTGATGTGAAGTTCAGCTCTTTTCTGTTTTTGTTCAATGTTCCCTATATGAAAAGTTGTTCTGTCGCAAAAGCAGGAATTCTTACTTTTGTGTAATATTTTAATCAAACTTTTAATTTTTATTCAACACAAAAACAGATGAACAAACACTGCAAGCAAATCTACCGAACACTCATAATAATAATAATAATAATAATAATAATAATAATAATAATAATATTAATAATAATTTATTACTGCCTTATACGGTAAATTGCATAATATCTTTAAAAACTGCATCAAGATGCTTTGCTTACAAGAAGTGTCAGTATGAGTTTTTGCAACTCACTGTCCTCCCATATAGTGTGCTCACTGTGTGTTGTGTTTGTGGGGCTTGTGAAGACAGAGCAGAATGCACAAGAAAAAGCAGATTCACTGATGTAGGATTATTTTTGATGTTCATGAAAGTAAAAAGTTAATATCAGGAGAAAGAGAATGATTAGTTGATGGCAGCATCATCTCACCTCCTCCAGGAAGGAATCACAGTCAAACAGAATGACAGACCAGTTGTAGCTACTATGGAAAGACAAATAACTGAGACACTGAGACAAAACAAAAAGTTAACAGTGTAACTGGAAATAATGTAAATCGAAGAGGAGTAGAAGAAGAAAGTGAGAAAAATGGGGTTAATTTGTCCTCCAGAATAGCCTAAACGTACAGCATCATAACAGCAGAAATAGCTCAGGATAACCTAAGCCAGTCTAACTATCAGCCTTATCAGAAAGGAAAGTTTTAAGCCTGGTCTTAAAAGTAGACAGGATGTCTGCCTCACATACTCACATTCTGCTTTTAGAACCTGTAGGAACCAACTTCTAAAAGTTTGAGAGCAAAGTGCTCTGTTGGGAACATGTGGAACAATCAAGTCTCTGATGCATGATGGAGTTTGATAATTAAGGACTTTATTTGTGAGAAGGAGAATCTTAAGTTCTGTTCTGTATGTAACGGGGAGCCAATGAAAGGAAGCTAAAATAGGAGAAATATGAGCTCTCTTTTTATTTTTCATCTTTCATCAGAACTCTTGCAGCAGCAGTTTGGATCGGGTGAAGTTTTCTGCATTTTGTGAACTTCCTGATAGTAATGAATTACAGTAGACTATCCTTGAAGTAACAAATGCATGGACTAAGCAAGGAGCCCTGTGGTACCAGTATCCAAGGAAATATGCATTTTAAGGCTTTCTACTCAATCAGGTTTGTAGGTAATCTCACTTCCACACTTTTTTAGATCTGCACACAACTTCATAGATTTATAGTGGTCACTCCTAAACATTAACTGTTGTCCTTAAGCCAACCCTAAGGATCCACTTTGACTGGATGCTTAGGGTTACACCGATCTGTGTCCACACTATTACTTCCTGGCTGATGACTTTAGATGTTGCTTCAATATTTCCATATAATGTTCTTTCCTTATGACCCAGTTTATTTTATGAAGTGCACCTGTTCCTCCTGCAGGAAAACAGCCCCACAGCATGATGCTGCTACTTACATTCTTCAAAGTTAGGATGGCACAAACATCCCCATTTTTCCTCCAAATGTAACAATGGTCGTTATGCCCAAAAGGTTCTGCTTTAGTTTCATCAGACCAGAGGACATGTCTTCATAAATGAAAATCTGTCCTTGCATTTGCAAACTGCAATCTGTCTTTTTATGTTTCTAGTGAAGTAAAGGTTTCTTTCTCACAGAGTGGCCTGTGTTGGTACAGAACAATTTGTGAATAATGACACAACATCTTACCAGCTTCAGCAGCATCTGGGGTCAATCTGCACATTCTGGACCAAAACACATTCATATTTGGGACTCAAAACCTGTCTCCTTCCTGAGTAGTTTGATGGCTAGGCAATCTCATCATGTTTCTACAGCTGTTTCAACAAATGAATGCAGCATCTTGAAGCAACAGTAAATTGTTCCCAAGGATGAACCAGACCTTTTCTGCTGCACATTTCTCTTCCTCATATCTTGACTGATTTCTTTTGACTTCCCCATCATGTCAAACCAGAGAACAGTGTGGCCTTAAAATTAGGGCTGTTGCAAACAATTATTTTAGTAATCAAGTATTCTATTGATTATTCTTACAATTAATTGAGTAATTGAATAAAACAATAAAGTTAAATTTTGGCAAATTCTACTATAACTGCAGTATAAATATTGAACATCATCGGCCCAAATTTTCATATCAAACAACTGCATCCCAAACAATGACCTTTCTGTAGTATAGAAACTTAACCTGTAACAATAACCACTTTACAAGTTAACCTGGACAAAAATTATACAAAAATATGAAATTATATTCAATTTAATAAGAAAGTAGCAGGCTCACAAAGACACTTATAAAAATTTTCTATAGCCAGTTCAGTCAATAGATGAACTCTCGGGTTGTCCAGCTATTTATGGTTTCTTTGTCCATGTTTGTGACCAGATTTGGCTCTTTCTTCATAAAAACACAAAGGACAAATCAGTGGCTGTCGCACTGCCCTGAACTCAATCCCAGCGCCGGCCCAAGGCATAAGCAAACTAAGCAGTCGCTTAGAGCCCCAGGGCCACTAAGCCCCCCCCCCCCTTCAGTGGAGCTGATTTTTCTTTTATAATAATAATAGTACTGATAATAATATAGCAATAATTTGTCATTATAATATCAAAGATACACAATTTCACTATGAAGTTATTTGTTTTAGGCTGCACAGTGGCGCAGTTGGTAGAGCTGTTGCCTTGCAGAAAGAAGGTTCTGGGTTTGATTCCTGGCCCGGGGTCTTTCTGCATGGAGTTTGCATGTTCTCCCTGTGCATGGTGGGTTCTCTCCGGGTGCTCTGGCTTCCTCCCACAGTCCAAAAACATGACCGTCAGGTTAATTGGCCTCTCCAAATTGCCCCTAGGTGTGAGTGTGTGGTTATGTGTCCTGTCTGTCTCTGTGTTGCCCTGTGACAGACTGGCGACCTGTCCAGGGTGACCCCACCTCTCACCCGGAATGTTAGCTGGAGATCGGCATCAACACCCCTACCGAACCCATTAAGGGACAAGGGTGTATAGAAAATGAATGGTGATTTGTTTTTACAATAATATATATATATTTTTATTGATATTTTATATCATTTTATTAATAAAAAGGAAAAAAAAATGCTCCTCACCAGTAATATGAGCTGCAGTGCAACGTGCAGAGCATCCAAATGTCCAAAGCTCCGGTCAGAAGATAAGTAAGCAAAACAATGTCTCAAAAACATTGTTTTGGGAAGGAGAAAAGAAAGAGGAAGAATAGAAAAAAAGCCAAGATAAAGGTTTTTTTTAACGTGCCTTGATAATGTACTGTAAAAGATTTGTAAGGCTTTCAATAGAAAATTAGCTTGATAGCAACCTGGAACGGTCCAGTTCAACAGCCAAACATTTATGATAGCATCTTTGTGTTTGTGTGAAACTGAGTTCTAACTTTAAATGAGTTGATTCTCATGGCTGGCTCTGTATTTTTGGCTGCAAAACGCCGAGTTTGATAAGATTTGATAGCAATACTTAAAACTTCTCAATGTTTGACATTGTCTAGCAAAATGTTTTTACATCAGGCTACATAACTGCTACATTGATTAGCTACTCTATGCTGTAGTTGGGGATATGTTTGCTGCTGATGAGCATAATCATTTTGTGGCTAAAACAAACATTAATTTTACATCAACTTCTAAGTTATGGGAAACTTTGGTAACACTTTATTTGAAAGGGTGTGAATAAGACTGACATGACACTGTCATAAACATAACACCTGTCATGAACACGAGGAAGTCTCATGAATATTTATGACTGTTGTCACAAAGTGTCATTCGGTAAATCATGATACCTTTAATACAAAGTTGACATTATTCAAAATGTCTTTGTTATGATAACTTGACATTAACCAAGAAATCATGATCTGACATAAATTTGTTAGAGAATCTTGTTAGAGATTAAACTTTAAAAATTAGCTTTATGTGGTAATATTATATTGCTCTGCCATTTTGTTTAGTCTTAAATTTCTTAATTTAATTGATCCTAAAGGTTTACAGCAATATGTCTACAAAGCACTTATGAACTTAGCATTTAAAACATTATGTAAGGCTGTTTTAAGTAGTGCAATGCACCATCTCCACCAGTGTGTGGCAGCAGTGAACGACCAGGCATGCAGTGTGTGGTGAAGAAGAAATGAAATTAATTTGGAATAAAAGTAAAATGCTGTCTGATAAATTAGAAATTTTAAATTATTTTAATGAGCATTTTATTTCTGTTGGCTCTCTATTTGATGATTTAATTTCCTCTGCCCCAAATACTGATGAGCAGTTTCTAAATAATGATTGTAACTTCACCACTTTTGATTTTTCCCCTATTTGTACAGCTGAGGTTCTCAGAGAATTGAAAAATATAGACACCAAAAAAATCGGCAGGGCCTGATAACTTGGATCCTTATTGTCTAAAATTAGCTGCAGAGTTTATAGCAGAGCCATTGTCTCATATTTTTAATCTAAGTTTAAGTTCGAATAAAATCCCTAGTGTCTGGAAATCAGTATTTGTTTTACCTCTATTTAAAAGTGGAGAATCGTCACAGGTAAACAATTACAGACCAATTTCTAAACTATGTATCCTAGCAAAGATTTTTGAAAAATTAGTTGCAGATCAACTGAAGAATTTTTTTTAGATTCTAATTGTGTTTTACAAAATGTACAGTCTGGTTTTAGGAAAAAACATAGTACTGTTACTGCCACTTTAAAGGTTATTAATGATCTTATTCAGGCTCTTGATAACAAAAAGCATTGTGTTGCTCTGTTTATTGATTTATCAAAGGCATTTGACACAGTAAATCACACGCGTTTAATTGATATTTTACACAGGATTGGGCTCTCACATCGAGCTACCCTGTGGATAGCCGATTACTTGTCAAGCAGAACCCAGAGAGTCCAGTTGGCCGGCTTCACTTCTTGTATTCGTACGATTTTAAATGGTGTCCCACAGGGCTCAGTTCTTGGACCACTTTTATTTTTATTTATATAAATAACTTGTGTGAAAATCTGTCAAATGCTTTTTATCTTTTCTATGCAGATGATTTAGTGATTTACTGCTATTCTTCATCACTTGTACAGGCAATTCTATGGAAGCGCATTGCTATCA
Organism: Poecilia mexicana; assembly: GCF_051168715.1. Lineage (NCBI taxonomy): Eukaryota > Metazoa > Chordata > Actinopteri > Cyprinodontiformes > Poeciliidae > Poecilia > Poecilia mexicana. The sequence goes on from NW_028263386.1 coordinate 30,012,923, forward strand.
CGCAGGAAAAAAAAAATTTCGAGCGCTATCACGTTATAACGTGATACGTATCTCGTTAAAACGTGATAGTATCTCGTTAAAACGTGATACGTATGTCGTTAAAACGTGATAGTTATCTCGTTAAAACGTGATACGTATGTCGTTAAAACGTGATACGTATGTCGTTAAAACGTGATACGTATGTCGTTAAAACGTGATAGTTATCTCGTTAAAACGTGATACGTATGTCGTTAAAACGTGATAGTTATCTCGTTAAAACGTGATAGTTATCTCGTTAAAACGTGATACGTATCTCGTTAAAACGTGATAGTTATGTTGTTAAAACATGATAATTTTAGGTCCAGGAAGTGGCGGTATTATGCTAGGCTAGTACAGTGGCTAACATGAATTGGTCAGGTTTCCTTTCATGTTTGGTCTACAACATGTAGAGATACGGATGCTGCTTTGCACTGTGGTTAAAACCATTAATAGCATGCGTACTCTAAGCAGGATCCTAAACAGAACGGGACTGCACCGAAGGAAACGTCAGTCCGGTCCTCTAGCTGTAGCGGCGTTCCTGACTGTCTGGATCGAAGCTCAAGTTGGCTTCCGATTGTAGCTTCTGATTTGGGAAATGGCTAAAGGGAGATTATAACGGAGGCTCAGACGTATTTGCTGAACAGTTTCTGTTCAGATTTGTTTTAACAGTACACTTGCTGAACTACGGCTGTTCGTAACCAAGCAACCGAAATCAACAGAAGGCTCGATAGTGGCAAAAGACAAAACTAGATCCTGTTAAGCATTCTTCAAAATAAAAGACTTCCTCTCTCCAAAATAAATCATACATAAAGCTTTGAATTTAATTATTTTTCACGTCACCTTTTGGAATTGTGTACAATCAAGTTAAATTCGGTGAATAATAATAATCATGTAAATTATACTTAACATATGACTTGACATATGACTGTAAATAAGTAACTAATCATGGAAATTATATTTAACATATAAATGTTAAGAAATCATTTGTTCTGCTTTAAAAACGAACATACATCGACACTTCAAATCTGGAGTAGATTATTCTAATCTACGCTAATGGGAGAATATTTCAAACCTAGTTTGTGATTTGTGAAATCTTTATCTGAATTGAAACCTCAGCAATGAGAGATTTAAAAATATGTTTGCATCTGGAATGCATTAGAAATAAACTCCTATCACATTTACAATATTTATTATTTTAACCTGTTTTCTTTCACTTTTTTGTCCTACAAAAAAGTGAAAGAAAACAGAAAAGGCTTACAAGCCTTTTTGTAAGCCACACAAAAAGGCTTGTGAGCCTTTTTGTGTGGCTTACAAGGATCCATCAGCTGGGATAATAATGCCAACAACTTTTCAGATTCCGATTTATAGTGATGCAACGTAGCATCAGAGATGAATAATCTATTCCAGATCAGAAGTGTCTAAGTATGTTAGCTTTAAAAGTTTAATAGTTAAAGATGCTACTCATCTCCTTAATTGGTCACATCAATATTATAAAAATTACAATATTGCCAAAATTCTTATATGTTTTCCAATCAGTTTCAATTTCCTCACTCCCCTTCTTCTTTAAGGAGCTAAATATAACTTTTTCCAACTTCACTTAAATGGTAAACGCCCGAGAATGAAACTGTCTGTCTTATATCAGCCATATGACAGAGGGTGTTAACAATTATCAAACCTATTATGTTATTTCAACCCAGATCAGGGCAGCAATGTTTTACTTTACTGCCAGACAGCCCCCAGCATGGGTTACTATTGTATCCCACTTGATCTCTATTGCTATAGACTTGTACATGTACTCATCAGGCAGGAAAAGGTTAATTAAGCAAACAAAATACCCATTTCTGAAAAATACAATGATGATCTGGCAAAAAACACTTGATTATTTGCAACAACTATCCAATGTAATGTTCATCCATGTAGAGCAGGATTTAAACTGCTAAGAATATAACTAAAGTGTCTGATCTTTTTTCAGGGAAGGTATTTATGTAACTTGAAGAAATTAAAAACAAACATGATATTCCTACAAAATATTTCTATAACTATCTTCAAGTTCAGAGTTTTATTTTATCAAAGCAACACAATAATCTTTATCTACCCTCTTTGTCTCCATTAGAAAACATTATTTTAAGTCACCTATATGGTAAAGGAGAGGTGTCTCTTCTTTGCTCCTTGTTTGTCGACAAATATTAAAAATTGTTGACCAATATTTGACAAATATTATTATTTTATTTTTTTATTTTATTTATTTTATTTTATCAGGTAAACCCCGTTGAGATACACATCTTATCTTATTTTCAAGAGGGACCTGGGTAGAAGTCTGCAACACACAGCAACCTGGTTACAAAATAAAATTAATTAATGCATATGCAGAAGTGTAAAACAGTAGACAAGAATTTAAAAACAGTGACACTGTTTAATAAAATCTCGTCTGTTTTTAAGAATCGCTCGAAATAAGTCCAGTGGAACCAGCTTTGACATCTTTATTTCAGACTG